>NC_050471.1:1692500-1992500 GCF_013373865.1 Monomorium pharaonis | reverse complement strand
GCGCTGCTATATGCACTTGAGGTGTTCTGCACCGATGCTACATCCGTGGTTTTCTGAATGATCCACTTGTTCATCATACTTGACGTTTCCGCCTCCGACGATACATCGAATTTGATTTCACTGCAAAATAGAGAACCAAAGAGTTGAACTTTGTGATTTCATTGAAATCTATTTGTGTACGGCATAAAAATTAATTAATTTACAAAACTAATATTGTATATAAAACGCGTTTTAGACTCGATTTATTCGACATTATTTGAACAATAAATACACAGGGTCCATTATTTTACTAAATTCAATCGTATCGGATGAAGTACTCACTGTAAGTAATTCTCTACAGAGCCCTGGCCCTGGTCATTTTTCAATTCTAAGCTTTTTCGAGTAGCGGGCTGCGAAAGAACCAACTCGATCGTTTCGGATGAGCTCTGCAACATCTTTAGAGCATCCTCGTAGCGAAGGTTCAGCAGATTCTGTCCATTTATTGCTACAATCCGGTCACCTGTCGAGAAGTCGAGAAAAATTTAATCGAAGATATTTATTTTGTCTGTCATGATATTTGTAATTACGTTACTCTACTTGAGATACTTTCTAATTTAAAAATGTATTCATTTATATATCTTATTGCATTATTTTTTTCAATTTATCTATTCGTTAGCATGCGTCGTTAACTATAATTTTAATAATTTTGACTGCGAATAACTCAAGTACTCCCATTTTTACTTACGAACCTTTATTTACATTTCCGGCCATATCGGCTGATCCGCCAACCGAAACTGCCTGAACATAAACGCCACCGTCGTTACCCTCCATTACTTGCAAACCTATGCTACCACCGTGGCCGCGTTCCAACTTGATTGTGTGCAAAATTCGTTCCTCGTCGAATGACAGCTCTTCTAAACGAGCCATTAAAGATGTAGACATTGATTCGTCATCCGGGATTCGAAACGTTTCATCGTTGGTTCGTATATCGGTATCTGTCGAGGTAATGATAAATTTCTAATAAATGTAAGTAATGAAAATTTTTCACAAAATAAAAGAAGCTAAAAATTGCTTGCACGTACCAATATAATATTAGTTTAAATATGTATAATAATTTGTTTGGAAATAAAATTTTGATTACATGTTTCAAAATTTGCAGGAATTCGTAAAAATATTGTATAAAAACGTGATTCTTTTTGGATTTGTAAAACTTACTGTATGTAATCGCAATATTGCTATATTTTTTAATTATATAAGTTAACTGAAATTATTTTTATTTATATAAAAGATACGTAAAAATATATTTTTATATTTTTATTACTTACTTAACACGTACGCCTCCGGCATAGGTGATTCGATAGATCGCGCCGACAACGATTGAATAGATGATTCGGTATCGGACTTTTGAGACAGAGACATTGATTCCGTGTCGTCGGTAAGCGCGGTATCTTTCTGGACCAAGCTGCTGTAAATCGCTCGCGTTCCCATTTTCACACCCAATCGACGCGGCAGGCTGGGTGTACGAAAACCACCCGATTGCTTCGACGCACCGTAATTCGGTAAACTAGATGCTTTCATCTAGAATGATAAGAACATTATTTCGCTAAGTAAAGAACTAAATCTCTGAATAAATATCTCGAAAATTATTTTAATCCGAAACATTTATTAATAAATGTGAACGTTAATACTAATAAAAGAGTAATAATTAATATACACAACGATAATATAACAATTACTATGTAAAATATATTTTACTAGCAATTAATATATGTAAAGTAATTATATATTACCTTTTGCAATGTCTTCTTGACGTCCGACACATTCCAAACTTCATCCGGAATAGGAAACTCGCTCTTTCCCGAAAGACGAACTTTATTAATAGCGGCGTATAGTTCTTCAGGATTGTTAGGCTTATCTAACTGGTTGATGTTATTCGACATAACTTTTGGAAGCGAATATGTACATTCAGTTTCAGCCTCATTATCTAGATTAGGGCAGCTATAGACCTTGTCATGCTCCGATTTCATTTCTTTCGGTTCCAGCAAGATCTTATGCGGCGCCGTTAAGCCTCTTTCCGATTCATCCTCCGTATCTCGCGATTGACCCTCTGGTTCCAATCGCACATTTACCTGCGCATAAAGAGCATCCTCTTCGGACGAGTAAAAGCCGGGTTCGCGACCGGCGTCCTTCGTTGTCGTTACTACATTTGTGTCTTTCTGAGGATTTTCATTCTCTTTATTTTGGTACTCCTCCAGTTGCATCGGATAATTTATTCTCTTCTGCACTTTAACCGCGTTAGTAATCGTTATCTTAGTTTTACCGTCATCCATCTTGGATTTCAACGGTGTAGGTTTTGGTTCCATAAGGGGCACTCCAAAATCTGAAAAATGATCAATTTTTTCTAGTTGTCTTCATGTAAATGCATTTCAAGAAAATAACATCCACATAGGATTTATACACGCTGAGAAAAAAATCAATCAATTTAATTTAAACATGCTACAAAATGCTTGAATTTTAATTAAAGTATTTATATATTTAACTGAACTTCTACACCGTAAAATACTTGAATTGAAGAAATTTAATTAAGTTGAAAATGTATGAAACCTTATTTGTTATATTATTATGATTTATATATTGCTTATTATATTAATTTACATTAATTATTGTATTTTAGAAACTAACAAAAATTTAACAAAAGTAAAAAAGGGAAGAAATTAGCAGTAATTAAAATTAAGTTTCTGTGATTGTTTCTGTGAACAATTTGTCAAATTTTCAATTGTCTTTGAAAATTTCAGTTCAATTTTCTGCGTCGTTTACACGTCCTAAGATTTCCATAGAAGAGGAAGGTCAAAATTTGTACGGCAAAGTCTCATGATTTAGCTAGTTTCCTGTCGCGTAACTTTTGCAGAAAATTTAAGTTCTAAGCATTTTAAGCAAACCTAATCGGTAGGAAAGGGCGCGTGTACCTTTAGCGAGGCCCTGAAGCGACGTGAGCTCTGAGCGAAGTTTGACGAAGAACTGGTGATGCAGGGAAGTGAGCTTGAAGGCGAAGTAACTTCTAGAAAATAGAAAACTTTGTTATTGTAAGTGATGGTAAGTGCACGATGCAAACATGTACTCGATACACATTTCGTCTCGGACGCTCGATGTTGTTTAAAGACCGTATCAGACCAGTCGTTTACGTGGCATTTCTCGGTTGACGATCAAAGGATGAGTAAATAGAAGATAAGTCAAATCTCAATTGTAGTCAGCGTTCGCTGCATCGCGTGATTGGTTAAAATAGAACCGTCAACTTGGGACTCGTCTAGTCTAATACGAACTTAAAGCGCGCTTGAAATTGCGGCGAGTAAACTTACTTTCGATGATCCATCCGCAGTTTGAACTTGCATCGCTTCCCATTCAGCTTGCTGTGCACAACCAGACAGCTCTTGCTGTAGCTCAACTTCTGTACGTCCCGCCACTGAAACTGGGCCAGTTCCGTTCTCTCCCTCGGCTCGCCTCCCCGTTCCAGCAACTTCAATCCTTGAGAGTGTATCGCCAGCCACACGTTGCTCTCCGTTTTTCTCTTGATGTCCTTACTGTTCTTACTGTTAATACCGTTAACGTTATTAACGTTGTTATTATTATTTTTGTTATTGTTATTGTTGTTGTTATTGCAAGTTTCGTCGCGGCTCTTGACGTGCTCGTCCGAGTAGGGTATTATCGGCACGTCCTCGCGAGAGCTTAATCGCGGGACCCCGATCCTGCCGTAGGCAGGTTTCTCCTGCTGGTGATAAGCGTTTCCCGTATCGTCTTGCGTCGATACAAAGTCGTGGCTGTCGGACACGGCCGCCTTCCCCTTTCTCTGCCGCATCATCAGTTTCTCCAGTTCTTTCGAGTCTACCGTGGCGATGTAGTAGTGCGAGCCGTAATCCGGCAGGGACTGCGCGTGAGTTATGAACATCTCCTCAGCTTTGTTCGAGTCCAAGCCACGGCGGTCGCGGTGAGCGCGGTGTAGCTGCGCCCGAAGTGTATCGGCGTCGACGCAGGGCTGCGATTGATGTCGATCCGCGCTCAATATCAAGGACTCCGGCACATAGTGCTCGAGAAGGAAGTAATCCCCACAGCCGTGCTCCTGTGAAGGATACACAATAGCTCCGATGAAGCGGCAAGTCATGCTCGGATTATGTCGGAATTATTGTCAACTCTGCCGTAGTAGATCAAAAATCAATCTCTGATTATTTATTTAGGAGAAAACTAACTTGACCGTTGATTTCTAATATTGATAGTGGAACATTGTAGTTTAATAATTTATGTGACACACAAAATATATACTATATAATACAATATTTTTTATATTATATAGTTTTATATATACAGAAGGTATTCTGTAACTGACGAATACAATCGGGAAAAGGATGACTGGAAAAATAAGACGAAAACAGAACATAGAATAAATTTTTTTCCGTTTAAAGTATTTATACTTTAATATTTTTATGCATAATAATGAGAAGATTCAATTAATGTAAAGAAAACACAATTGTCTTTAAAAAAATATATAATTACATGTTGAATAATTTTTTTAAATACACAACTATTTGTTTTTATTGTACCATTAATTGATCTTATTAATTTTGTTTTGTGCATAAAAATATTAAAATTATCAAAAAATAAATAGTTTGTGAGATATTTTACACTTTATGTCAAAATATACTAATTTATAAGTTCAATTATTTCAGAAATGCCGCATTATACGAAAGAATTTTAATCTTTATTTTCTATTATTTTTTTGATTTATTTTTTCATTTAAAATCACTCTTTTACTGGTTGTATCACCAGTTGCGGAACACAATGCGTATATATAGATATATAGTACTGTTTACATTTAAACATGTAATTTAAGTAAAGTATTGACAGACGGACGTTAATTTCCTGGAAATTGAAAATCGAAACCTAAGCCGAATGTAAGGGAAGAGTGACAGAAGCGTAAACGAAACTCTAGAAAATTGGGACAATGAAACGTGAAAGAAGCGTTAACGCGTTAAAAATTTCGTTTACGCTTCTGTCACTTTCCTCTTACATTTCACTTATTATGTTTCAATTTTACTTTCATCAAAGTTGTAAAATACCATACAATATTTACTTCTTTTAACTTATTTTACAAAAAATTATAATTTGTCACTTAAAAGAGACATTGAAATCTTTGAAATTAATCGTCGAATTGATGTATTGAAAATTTAGAAGTTCTGTCATCATGAGATAAAAAAATTAATCGCGTTTTAAAGAGAAACGCAGTTTTTCACAGCTTCTCACTTCATTAATCCCTATTATCTTAAGAGCTTAACGATCACTTTTGAACATTTTTATTGTCCCCTATCGTAATTTTACTTCAAGTAGCGTATGAATCACTCGTTAACTCACATTGACGTTGTAGTTCCCAAATTCAGCTTGAAGCGCGAGGCCTGTCAAATTGATTAATTCGGAGTATGGACAGACCAGCTGCTGCTCCAGTATACATCGCCTTATTTGCAGATATAATAGATGTTTTGATATCCAACTCCTGAAAACAATACGGGCAAATTAGTCGCGGTCGAGTCGAACGTATTATCATTACCTTCGAACGAACCTGGTGCCACGAAGAGACGGCAGGAAAAATCGGAGCCGTAAATACAACATGAAACTGGTCGGTAGACCCAGCAAACTTTTGCTTTTGCCGCTGCTTAACCATCCTGGTGGCGCGACTTTATTTAATTTCGTGTCTGGTGGTAATATCGCAAAATCCCCAGCCAGTAGCACGGCCAGTCCTAGAGTGAAGTTTTCATCGAGGCTTTCCGCTTGAATAATAGCCTGGAAGGATTTACGTATACAATGTATAAAATTATATATGTTATATGACTCTCTCAGATTAAGTATATACATGTTAATTTAATCTATAATAGCTTTATTACGGATAAAATGGCGATATATGAATAAATATTATTTTACAGATGTGAATATAATTGTTTGCTATTAATTAGTGTAACTCGAGCAGCACAAATTTAATACACGTAATTGTGTTTTTTATTGATATTTCTATGCAATGCATATAAGAAGCGCGAGAGGAAAAACTGGCCGGGAAAATAGCCCGTAAAGTTACGATTCATCGAGGAATTATCATGCGAGACAAGCAATTAAATGCAGAGAGCACGAGTGTGCATTTAATTGCCTTAAAAGATTATTATGGCGCGACACGATACGCATTTCTGCCGCAGAGGTAATTTTCTATTGGCGCAAATTTACAGAAGTAATTCAATTTGACAGCTCTCAGGCGCTCTGTAAATCGACCATTATTAAAAACTACAACAAGATACTCCGGTCACGTTCAAAAGCTTGAATTAAGTGGCAGGTGCAGGACAAAGTTGCGAGCTTGCATCAGAGAACTGTATTTTTAGACTAGTGGAATTAAATGTTATTATATTATTTCTTTGTTGAATCTTTTTGTCTTTTAACATTTTTGTTAGAAAGAAGTCTAGTAAACAATGAGAATATTAAAAGCATTGATCATTAATGCAGTGGAGTGATGTCATTGCTTTTAATAATAATTACGATGACTTTGATTCACCTAATTATTTTAATTATTTATTTGTATTATTTTACTTTTAATACTTTCAATAAATAATTCAGTCGGAAAAATATTGCCGACCGATTCCTTCACTGATAATTTTATTAGTAGTATTAAAAGAAAAGTGCCTCTGTGGGTGGATTTGAACAAACGTGGAAGTATATTTTTTTATGGAAGAAGGAATTGTGTGTGCGCGCGCGATACGTCGAGATCGCATAACTCGTGGTTTGTGGATTTGTCGTATATAATGATTAGGCTTGGCGGTTCGCCAGAACTTCTCGCGAGTTCACGCCGGAATTTGTGGTCTCGTAAACAACCGGCCATGTCTTGGCTCTCGCGGCCTAAGTGCGGCTTGGAGAGCGACCATCGTCGCGCGGGCATTACAATCGAACCAGTTCCGTTTGAAAACTAACAAATGAAGTAGGCCTCCTAAGAGATTTTTGCCGAAATATGTACCGATAGGGTACATTCGTCCACGTGGGCGGTAAACGAAAAGTAATATTTTCACCAAATTGTGCAATATACCGTATATATTTCACCTTACCTATATGTGATACAATTTATTAGCGTCTTGAGACTTAACAGAGAAGAATCTTACGCGGTAGAAAAGTGTTACACACGTGGCAAAACATGGGATTATACATTTGAAGAAATATCACCGAAAATTAATTTCCAAATACTTCAATCAATATGATTAATTTACATTAACGTTTATGTTATTTAGATGAATGATGCTTATTATGTCGGTTCATTATCTTCGGTTTAATGTATTATTTGTACAAATTTGATGACGTGAAAGCAGTTATCATCGTTAATTACATGATTGATTCTCAGATAAATGATAGAATGTCTGTTAAATAATCTGTTAATGACTGCCAATGAAATTACGTTGTAATAACATCGCAAATAAAGATTAACGTGTTTTTTAATATCTCAATAAATTTCAATTGAATTGTAGCTTTGGAGAACGTTATCTGTTTAAAGATAATCTTATTTATTTAGATTATTATGTATTAATAATCTTATAAAAATACTGAAATAAGAGTTGTGTGAGAGATATCCGTCTTTCTTCTCTTTTTATTCATCTATTATTTAAAATATGCATTATTTTATTAAAATTGTTGATAAAAAATTAACAAATTTAATATACACTTTGATTTTCTGCTAATGAGCTTACCTGAAATAAATCGCCGGCGGTGACCTTTTGAGGATCGCAGATTACTTCCACGCGCTGTCCTGTCAGCATGATTACAACTATTCGGCCCGAGTTGCCCGCCTACACAGACGAATGAGTTATTACTTTACCATTATTCCATTTAATCTCTCTCTTTTTCTCTATTTTTTTTATCGCAAACATATTTTAATACGAATATTTATTTAAATCCATTTTTCTTCTTGCATCAATGAAAAAATGCTAAGTTTCTTCGTTAAAATATATTATTTATTTTACAAATTGAATAGATGACATATCTCTATTATAACTTTAATACTAAGAATTTGCATACTTCATGAAAACTATAAATTAAAATATACTATTACATAACGCGCATGATACAGCAGATCAGAACATAAAACATTAATTTTTGTTGAGAAAAAATTAATATTAACTTGGCATAAAAAGAATAAATTACTAATTATTATTAATTTATTATTATTAGTTTCTATTTTCTCTCAAGAGTCACGAAAGTTCTGAAGTTATAATAAAAGAATTTATGTTGCTCACACAAATCCACGTACACAGCCAGATTGAGGGACGATACCGGAATCCGGTATGGTCTAGTGGCTAGGATACCTGGCTTTCACCCAGGAGGCTCGGGTTCGATTCCCGGTACCGGAATATTTTTTTACCCCTGTCTTATCCCATACCAGATACAAGTGTATCTTTAAGATCGTCCGTAAATGTAATCCGGTATGGTCTAGTGGCTAGGATACCTGGCTTTCACCCAGGAGGCTCGGGTTCGATTCCCGGTACCGGAATTTTTTTTTTTTAACTTGGCAAAAATATAAAGTGAATTAAATTTATATCGCAAAATTTATAAAGCAATAACACAATTTTTGTTAATATAATTTTTGTAATATTTAGTTGTAGAAACAGAAAATGATTAAAGTATTAAATTAAAATAGATGTAATATGTGAAATTATTTCATAAATATCTTGAGAATTAAATATATAATTTTAAATAAAAAATTTTGTTTTGATATTTTGTTTCATGTTTAATAATTGCGTAATATAATATTTTGTTGTACGAATGCATTATTATTATTTAATTACTTTTTGTTTTATTCTGTAAAATATGTTTACATTCTGCGATAAAACAGATTATTGTATATTTGTTATAAAACAGATTATTATATATTTTAAAATTAATTGCAAACATATAATATTAGTAGTAGCAGCAAGTGGATATCTGAATTGTAGCCTCCTTGATGTCAATCCGGTATGGTCTAGTGGCTAGGATACCTGGCTTTCACCCAGGAGGCTCGGGTTCGATTCCCGGTACCGGAATTTTTTTTTTTTTTGAATTTTATTTATATTTTTGTGTATATTGTTGCAATGTTATGCAACGTATATAAATATTATTCTAATTGTATTTTTACAATACATTTAAATCTTTGTTTTTTATCTTGTAACTGTATATTTTTGTATGTTTATTGAAGTTCAACATTTTGGGTTATATATAAATGAATCTCCGTTTTTAAATAATTAAAATGTTAAATAATAATGCAGTAACTAAAAAAATAATGTTGGTATTAATAATGATACACATTTATAATTTCAATAATATCTAATATTAGATTTTAATAATGTAATATTTAAAAAAGATATATTATTTCTAAAAATATAAGTAATCATATCTATATGAATTGTCATTATTGTTTAGAACATGACTCCCGTATTCCGGTATGGTCTAGTGGCTAGGATACCTGGCTCTCACCCAGGAGGCTCGGGTTCGATTCCCGGTACCGGAATTTATTTTTGCACTTTTTTTTACTGTTTTTAATTTTTTAAAACAACTTTTATTTTTGTAAATATATAGTTTAATTCTGGCTCCGAACGGCCAAGATAAATAAATTTTAAGAAATAAAATCCTCTTGATGGCGAATTAATCGAAAAGAAGATAATTTTTTTTTAGTTCTGTCCAGGATCAAACCTTCAGCGTAATAAACCGTGCTGAAAAAACAGTTTAGTAATAATTGGTAATAATAATCATCTAGATAATAATTACTAAGCTTTGGTGAAATAATTTTAAATAAATTTATTAATAATTATATATTTGCAACAATGAATTTGATTAATATAATTATATATTTGTTAATGCTAAGCAATTGTTTGGTAACCATTTAGTAATCGATTAGTTGGTATGTTTGATTATTATTAATAAGATTACTAAATATTTGGTTATATTAATTGATATTATTATTAATTTTTTTATTGTTTGTGTATTATCCATTATATCACGTTTCATAAATTATTAAATAAATAAATATGACAATTTGTAAGAAAAGTATCAGACGAGGGTGAGAGTCTGTAACAGAATGGGTATATAACCTCCGGTATGGTCTAGTGGCTAGGATACCTGGCTCTCACCCAGGAGGCTCGGGTTCGATTCCCGGTACCGGAAATTTTTTTTGCAAATTTTGCGAGAATATATAAGCAACATTTATAACAAAGTCGCCTATTTAATTTTTTGTCTATTCCAACATTAATAAATTATTAAAATTTTCTTTTTAGATCTCTTAATTTTTATCTCTTACTTTTTTTATTGATGCAATGATGTTAATGTAAAAAAAATGAATAAACATTAAATGTAGAAAAGATTTGAGAAACATTCTATTAAGAATATTTTATTTTTCATCAGCAATATTATGATTTATATATAAAATATATAGTTGTGCATATAGCTTTAATAATTTAGAATTTACGACAAATGGGGAATTACAGGTAAAAAATAAACGTGTATCATGCAAACTAAAGTTTAAAATTATTTACGTCCAAATTTAAATTTATTTTTATTTTTGTACCTTTACTTGTCCCACGCATAGTGTCTTCGGTGGCTGATTGGCACGAACCACAAATTCCGGACCAACACATTGCGCCTTATTGAAACATCTTGTAGGTCCACGTACCGTTCTGTACAAGCGCGATGGTGCTCTTTGAACTGCTCTTCCTCGTCGAGCTCTTGGTCCATTTCTCACCATGGTTCTGAAAATATTTTAGTTTTTTTTTTTTTTTTTTTAAGATATAACAAATTATCAACAACATATTTCAATTTAAAAAGCGCAGCAAATCTGTAGTATAAGTTAAATGTAATCGGTCAACAAGCTGACGCTGAGAGGCGAGTTTTATTTTTTCCCGTCGTTTTTTTTCTGTGATGCCGCGTGATTAATATGGATCGAGTCAAGCGGAGCTTTTCATTCGTCATAACAGACCACGATGCACCTAATTATGCAGCGAACCAAAACGCCTATGGCAAAATTTCTCTGACAGACATCACGTGGGATGTGATCTTGCTATATCCGGCGATGTTAACGAACTCTCTCGCACAGAGTTTAATTAAACTTTAATTGAGGTAGACTCCGGATGCTTTTTTTAGGGCAGTCATTGCTAAGTGCCTCCTTGTCTTTCCTTTATCCTTCTCTTCTTTCCACCTTCTATCGTTTACACCGAGAACTTGGGACGAGAAAAGCGTCAAAATAAAATTCCTTTAAAAATCGTGTGTTTTATTAAAGCCAAATTAGTTTCTGTGATTAAGTACGTAATGTAGAAATAACAAGAATTTATAAAAATAGATTCGCAAACAAATATACCAGCGTTTTAGATTTTTTGGAAACATGAAATAATTTAATCTAAGCCATCGCTTATCGACATTTTATGAAATAATTTGTTATTAACGTCACGTTAATTCATTAAAGATGGCATGTTATTCGGGATAGAACATTGCTAACGTTGAAAATCAATGCAGCGAAAACATTTTACACAGAAATTGTTTTGTCAGAGACTTCCGCGAGGGCAATTTTAATTTAATTTACACTGACTCTGATTTATTATAATTTCGAAATACATAAAAGTTGTATAAAATTTGTTAACTATCTACGTACACGCTTTTGTTTTGCTTCCGCTGAGCTTAAATGTCATCGCAAAATCTAGAGCTTCCTAAGCTCTCTCGCGAAGGTCAAAGTTCGCCGTCATGCGCGCGTTTCGACCTTTCCGTCGAATCGACAGTGCGCAGGGAGTAGTCGATCGGCATCCATTCGGCTATATGTCTGGCTGCATCATTCGGGTTTCACGCGCTCCAAGCGTATCCCGAGTTGTTCGAAACCACGATGCGTCAGAGCAGAATTGTCCCCGACAGGGTCTCTCTGCGAGAGGGAACCCTCATAAGCGTCCATTAACAGGAACGTACGACTGGGAGGCAAAACTTAATAATGCGGGTCGCGCACAAAGATCGCGAACTGTTTCCCTTGTGTCCTCATTTGCTTTCTAAACGACCGCCCTCGTCGCAAGATCGATGAAATTCCGGCACGGAGAAAGTGTGCATTTCAAAGGAATAAATATATACGTAAATTTTTGGAATGCCCGTGACTTAATATTATCATTGCGCAAAATTACGAGTTCGCTTGCTCTCACACGCGGTATACGGTGCACAATGTTGTTTTTTAAAGAAAAGCTTTGACATCTCATGACATCTTTTCTTTACTTTTCTTTACTATTCTATTTGGAGGGAAGGTACTAAATAAAAGGACGTTTAATTAAAGAACGGAAAGTATTACCACTCTTTCTCTTGTTTCTTTTCCTTTTCCTTTCGCTCTAAACGAAATTGGTTATTGATTAAAATTTTATCGGCTAGCTCAGACGGTTTGTAGCGATTCGAAATAACAAATTGCATCGAAAGCCTTTTCTCTAATAATGAGTAACGCGCAATTTGTTACTCAATTCTCTAACGAACAATTTACTGTTTCCTTCTTTCTTTTATCGTGATAGATGTTGATATATGTATAATGGATTCTACGTACGTAGATTACAATGTAGAAATTGATTAACATGTAGGAAACGGAAAAGGAATTACCTAGGTGGTTTTGCCGGCGGCTCCGTGTGGCTGTTACATTCCGAATCGGAGAGAGCGGCTTTCCTCAGAGTGGTGATAATTCGAGGTGGCTTTGGGGGGCCCTGGATCCTCCTCATAGAATTTTGTTGGTTTACCATCTGTTCCTCTTTTCGCGCAATGCCGGCGTATCGAGACTCGGTCGTCGCGATGCTCGGCTGCGACAACCGTTTGAAGTCCTCGTCGGCTTGTGACCTGCTCGGCAGCTGCGGATTCGAGTGTTGCCTTTGCAGGAGCATCCGTCCCGATGACGCTCGTCCGTACACATCCTCACGAAGGCGCTCATTTGGTTGCGATGTTACGTCGGGTTGAGAGTGGCCGGTATTCGAAGGATGCCTGTTTATATTTTTATGGTAAAATTATTTTAAGGCCAAAAGTAATTACAACTATTTTCTGATCAACTTTTGAACCGGACATGCAGTTTTAAATTCGCACTCATATATAATATGTATCTCTCTTGAAGCTTTTTGGTTGTTTTTATTTTTGTATTATTTGTGCTTATGATAAAATTGGAAAGAAACAATTGATCTTTTAAAACTAAAAGCTTATGCTTAACGTTAAAAGTACGAAGAGAGCGAAGAGATTGCATTGAAAAGATAAATTACAAATAAAATCAATTGCGATTTTTCTCTGACGCGAATAATAAGTACGCGAACGGTACACCGTGCTTACCTGTTTATTGATGACGATCCACCGTAAACATCGTCGCCGTGACAGATCGCGGGGGCTTTCGCCGACAGTCCATTGACTCGCACATCCTGGGAGCTCAGGAAGGGCTTAACCGGCAGGGAATATATCGGGTCGTTGTAAACATTTCCCTCGGGATTACCGTCGGCCATCGCGCTCGTCGCCGTCGGCAGATTGCCGCTACTCCTGGTGTGTTGGAGCCGCGTGTAAATCGGCTGCGAGTACGTTCTCGAGTGATGATGAATCCGACGTGTAACCGCTGGCCCTATCGATCGGCTGCCGCTTTGGATATCTAACTGCGATTGAAAATGCGCCCTATAGGTAGCCTCCCGATGCAGTTGCTGTTGCTGTTGTTGCTGCTGTTGCTGCTGTTGTTGCTGTTGTTGCTGCTGCTGCTGTGAGTCGCACAAACTCGTCAGGTTGGGATGCGACTGGGAATTGCGCGATTGCGCCCTGAAATGTGCTCCTTTCGCTTGCTGGTGATTGTAATGATGATTACGATAATTTGACTGACCCTTTTGCGTCTGCTGCGCATAATCCGGTTGCTGATGAAGCGAGCGAAATTGATTGGCTGGACTTTGAATGTAATCGTATTGTTGCTGCCGTTGCTGGATAGCTAATTGATTTGACAAATGTTGCCCGACACGAGGCTGATGTTGAAAATATAGCGGTTGACCGTTCACGGCCTGAATGCAATCCTGTTGTTGTCGTTGCGGATGATGGTGATGATGATCATAAATCTTCTGCTGGTTCAATTGTTCGACTACGTTTCGTGTGGAGCACAGGGCGTTCAGTTGGGCTGCTCGTTTCCGCGCGGCGTATTGCGGCGATCTCACAACTTCTCGATACATATCCATCACTATGTGCGTGAAGGCCCTTGCTTGTAGACGCCTCCGACAATATTCCGATATTACCTGCAAAGCAAGAACATGATACTGTAGTACTGTCGAGTCGTATACATTAATGTCGCATCGATGGCTTTTATTGATATCTGATAGCGACAGGAAAGGATCCACGATAGAAACGGAAACTGCGCGAATTGTAGTTTTATATGATTATAAAATATAACATTTTTTAGAAAAATTTAATTTGAGAATTTACATGAAAAGTACAAAAGTTAAGGTTCGTGATATTCTCTTTCATATTGATAATTAGAATGATATCAAATTATTATTAGTGTTGTTTCGTGTTGCGCGCACGCAAAAGTAGAATTATATTTGATTAGTGTTATATATATAACGCATATATATATATATACAAGATAGACGTTCATGTAAATCTGGAAATTGGCAGTAATCATCGCAGACATAATATGATCGCACAGATGCGTTTATCGTGCTACCCAGCACCCCGATTATCTAGTTTCGAAACTTTCGCATCGCGCAGTAGACGAACTATTAGCTTAAGAGGACAATAGTTGTTGTCGGAATTCTATAGATCCTGCTAAGCTAAGATCCTCGGGGAGAAGTGCCGGCACCTATTAACGCGTCATTGTGTTCCCTGTGACGATGAATACCAAACTTTACGCGCAAAGATTTCACTAAGAAAAGATTATAAAAAATATTCTCTTTCCGCAAAGATCTTAATGATATAATTGCTGTAACGGAAATGTTAAATATCTATTTGTATGATTAATTAAAACGTCATTTTCGGATTTATTCATTGTGACGTTAGCTTTCAGCTTAATTGCTAGTAATTAATCGTGAAAGTTCTAGATAGCTTTAATTGAGTGATATATGCAGCTTTAGTTACCGCTTTAATTTTGGTTAACTGTGTTTCTCCTTTCTGGTTTTTAAAATAAATAGAAAGTTTTAAGAAAGAAACAACAAAGAAATTGTTTCTACACATTTTGCTTAATAAATAAACTAAAAAAGGTATTTAGTATTTGTGACTATAATACTAAAAAATATATCAAATACTTTTCTTTCAGTATAGGAAGTCAATTCGAATATGAAATGTAGTGTTCAATAATGAACCGATGATAAAACTTTCGGTTAAGAATGAAATTCAGACAAGCGCATTAATCAGTCAGAAAATTTAATGCGAAAATATTTCGATGCTAATAAAAAGGATCGTGTGACGGTCCGCTCATTCAGCTACGGTATATTTCTCGACACACGGAGGCAATGGACAGACCCGAGGTTGGTACGCTGTTTCATTATGCCGAGACGTTAAGAAATAAGCGATAAATGTGTAGGAAGAGTAATAGACACGTGTAGACTATTATTCTTAACAAATAACGGTAACCGGTGCAATCCGCCGGTTATCGGTTTGTACCACGATTGGCATCCACCAGCTGCGGAGTCGGTGAGGCACTCGTCTTAACCTGGGCGTGTGTTCAGCCACAGGCTTGCCTTATCCCGGATAGGTACGGCTAGGTAAAGTAGGTACTCGAGCGGATAATTTATTGGCCGCCGAGGATTCCTCGTAGAAACTGCGGCTCCGCATTACGCCGCATGCCCTTCCGGTCTTCCGCCACCCCGCCGGCCGATTTCATCAATTTCGGGGGTTATCGGGGTTGCAGCTGCGGAATTATCGCGGCCCGAGATGGACGACTTATTACGGCCGCCGCCTCGTTCTTTGTGCGCGATAACGGCCGCCGCGTTTTTGAGATTGCTGGCCGTTAATCATCGGGCCTGGCGAAATTATCGTAGGTATATGTGGGCCACCGCGCTCTCGTATGCAATTTCGCGTCCGGGATCGCCGCTTGTCATACCGTTCGGAGCGCGTTCTAAATCCCTGGAAGATCTATAGAATTGTACCGGTTTGCGAGTTTATTTCTATTAATGTCGCAGTTGCCTAACGGCGTCCCGTACCTGAATAAAGTAGTCTCTTGAGAGCGAGATTTGGATTCGCGATTTGGCTCGTGTGGCTTCGCCGCGCTTGCAACGGACCACCGTTTTAATCTTTGTTATAATTTTTATAGTTGGTACAGAGGAAGGTGATATCTTTGATTTTTTTATTATACAAGTTTCATTTTGGTGTTTAAAAATAATACAAATCTACAATACTTCTTTATTGAAATTGATACATATTTTTAAAAATATTCAATAGATAGTTTTATATGACAACATGATCAAAGGTACAACTGATCAAAGCAGGAGCTACCTTATTGTTATTCCTTTGAATAAAATCGTTATAACATCGTCGTTATAAAATCTTTCGAATAATTTCTGAAGTTGATATGCTAAAGTCAAATAATAAATACTACTTTCTCGCGTGAAAATTCTTTTATTTACAAATTGAGAAATTTTCTTTATTTCTCTTATATCCAAAGTTTCTAAAGGAAGACAGAAATTGAGTTTCTTTTTTATCTCAAGTTTACATGTTCCAAGACTACGATTGGAAAATTTCGAAAGCATCGCGTCGCGCTCGCGTGCTTCGCATCCGTGCGGAAATAACGCGACGTACTGCATTCTCGTGATATTGCAACGTGCAACCGCATCCTATCACACTATCTGTTCACCCTAATATTTACACGTGGGAGAAATTTGCATCATACAGATCTCCCGTCTGTTTGCTGTGTGATCAAAATAATTTAATCGTGCGCGAGGACATCGCACGAGCCTATCGCCCACGATTAAATTTCATCTTGCCATTTGCATTTGTATTATAATATCGTTGAAAATCCGACGAACAGGTAGAAATCGTTCTTGTGCAAGAGGATTTAACTCCCATCGTTAAATCCTTTCGACGCGAATAACAAAACCGAATGTGAAATCGAAAATTTTCGCGTTCACATCGCATCTAGAAAATGCGTTTTTAATTCTGATATATGAGTTCAAGAAACGGAAGCTTCAATTAATATTAATCTTGTTTTATTTATTACATGAGTAAATTATGCGACGATCAGCAGAAATTAATTTAATACAATATAAACTTAAATACATAAAATACTTGATTTTCAATTCAAATGTTTATATATTTGACTGAAGTACATAAAAATTAAAGAAATTTAATTAAGTAAAGATCAAAATATAAGGCTCGGTGATGCAAAGCAAATAATAATATAAGAAGGGTCAATAAACGAGTTGGTTCAAAATAATATGAGAGTGTTTATTAAAAAGAAATTAATGAGTAAAAATTAACTTGTCTAATAAAAATGAAACCAAAAAGAAAACAATGATTCTAAACATATATTACGTTTTGACTGATACAAAGTTAAAATAAATAACTAATGAAAAAAAAAAACATTATTAAAATATAGACGAACAAAATGCTTAACACAATAGATAAAAACATAAATTACTATGTAATAAAAAATTTAATCTTGCCGTCCTAATTGCCGCAAATAGATTAATTTAATTAAGTTGAATAATTTAGTTAAATTAACAACTTTTGTTCCTCAGTATATATTCAATCTGTTCACTCAAATTGGCACGTAGAATAAAATGTGTTTGAAATACCATTGGGTCCAACAATATTAGTTAATACTGCAAAAAGATAAATATATTTTTCAAAGAGATGTCATACATTAAGTATATAATTATATATTAAATGACACATTTTTTGCAACAATATAAAGTATTTTCTATCACATACATCACTTTCATTATCTTTTTACGTGACATCCTTTGAACGTGTTATACCACAACTCGACGAGCTATTATATGCGGTTAGCGGTTGTCGGAGCATGTATCCATTCAATTGGTTTTCAGTTGATAAGACTTTTATACATATACATATAAATAAAAGTTTATATATATGTATTTATTATTTCATATATATTATATTTATTTTATATATTATATTTATATATATATGTACTGTTCACGTTCTCTCGCTGTGACAAATTCTTAAGGATTTCTTCCTCCTTGAAAGAAGAGAAGAAGCAATTTCATTACATGCAATTTACACAACTTCTTAATCGTGAACATTAAATATCTTAATAAAGGAGACTTAAATTAATATTTCATTAAAACAAAGTTTTAAATAGTATTAAATTTGCAACAGTTACAACTGGGCCAACTATTATAAATTGGATTTACGTTTGTTATTTATTTTAATGTTATCTTGTTTCACGTAGCTCTTGGCTACGAACATTTTTTTGCCTTATTAACAGTTAATTAAATTTCACAATGTAGCATTCGATCAGATACTAAATATTGTGTTCTGACTCATTCTTCGAGTTTCATTCTTAGAGAGGTACGTGTATTCATCATTGCGACACGGCATCTCACGTCGCTGTTCCTTGTCACGCAAATCATCGGCGTCTGCTTGCACCCCGAGGGTCGTCCCGACGTAGGTACAAATGCAGCGCGCAGCGTGCTCGTTCTGTTCGTGATAGGTGATTCAATTAAAGCGAGCTTTCATGCAAGCCGACGGCGGACACCCAAGGGCCGCACGGTGTCGCTATGATTAAGTCTGTGTGGTCTATCGATTAATCCCATATGAACATTACCGAAGTTAGACACAAACCATGCATAGCTAAAATTACATTTTCAACGAAATCATGCGAAAAATGAGAATCCGGAACATTGGTTATTCAATGTAATGCTAATTCGTACATGACTTATGTATAACTGAACCATGATTATTGTAATAATAATTGTATAATAATCATCAATACATTGATTATTCAAATTCGATTATCTCAAATTGAATGGAACAATTCATTGGATAAACAGTGTGTAAAAAAGTAAGAACCCCAAAATAGTCGCGTTAAAATGTAAAATATATGTGTATAGCGTTTTTAATACTTCTAGTATTTTTAATAACAACAATGGAGGAATTATACAGCTCGCTTTCTGCCTTCTGGGGAAACCGTAATTTAGATGATTGTTGTTTAAAATCGTAGTCTTGAACAAAATATATATGCACGATGTCCTGCGCAAAATACCAGCGATTATGTTCTACATCACGACGTAAATGCACGACTATGCAGATACGTAGACTTCAGACGTAGATACTAGACGTACACACGTACACGGGCACACGTTTGCTGTGACATCTAGTCGCAGTTACTGAAGATCGAGTTACTCTGTCACGTTGCGTCACGAAATTTCATCGTCACGGTAGTGTCGCGCGTTATTAGCGACAAATTGCTTTATTATTCTCGCTGTGGAGACGACCTGGCCTTTCTTGCCGCGCGCTATATGCATTCCCCGTGTGTTTGTGCCCAATTCCAGCCCGACGCAGCTGCTCGCGAGCGGATACGTTTGCGACGTTGAATTACTCACCATTCGTAGTCGTGATGTGGAAATTAATTTTGCTACTTGGGATTAGGTATTGTTAATCCGTGGGTTGTTAACATCCGAGTCACAGCGATACATGAATAATGCATCTATGATCCGTGTATGCAGTGACGACTTCTTTAGCGTACATTCAATAAGGCCGTTTTCACCAATGTAGTTTCTATTTTTTTCTAATTCTAAGAATTAGAAAAAGATGGGGAGCAAGTTGAATCGAGCTTAAGTTACTACATGGGTGCAAACGAGCCGAAAACACTTAATTTAACGTATCAATGTAAATTTTTTTGCAATTATTAACGCATCAAGATAAAGTTCTGTTTGTTTTCGTCACGAGATATTTTTTATCATGAAAAAAAAAAAATATATTCTGAAAAATATAACGTGGAGTATATGTCATGGAAAATAAATCGTAAAATATAATATAAATAAGAAACTTTAAAATGTACATATATTATTAGACAACGTCTACAACGCTTTGATGACGAACAATGCGTTTATCTGACTGCGAGCATATCGTACCGGTAGAATGATGAAAACGAAACTCGAGAATCGAAAACTGTTTTCCGAAAGATATGTATGGAAAATGACGCGTTGTTACGACGCGTGGAGTGAAATATCGAACGCTGAAGGGTCACTCTAGGCGATACTCGCTGATTTATTTTGAACGGTCGATAGTGCGCACATATCACGAACTTCAGAATTTTGAGTTATCGACCATACCCTGCGGCAAAATCTGTAGTTTCGGTCTTTTATTAACAGATCGAACAATACTCTCATCCTCACAATGCTCGTCAGTTATGTAATGCGAAGCTTGTGTGCTGGTTCGCGCAAATGTTCGTAATAAAAACGAATAAACTTACGATAGTCTTTTAAAGAGCAAAACACATTACATACGTATATGTTACACTGATAAATCTTGAGAAAATCGACAGAAGCGCAACGGAGGATAAGATTCAATACTTTTGGGATGGAAATCTGGGTGGAAGAATTTCATTAAAACTTAAGAACTTACGTCGAGTAAATTCATCAAGGAGGCACGTCTGCGAGGATCGGGCTCCGTCATCGCGGCTAACACTGATTGCAAAGCGGAAGAGGGTGAAACGGAAACGGTCCCCGTTAACGCCGTTGCACTGGGAGTCGTGTCCAATAATGCCCTGCCTAAAGAATACATCCACATCTGGAATCAAAATAAAATTAATTTATATTAAACATGAAGTTTGATTAATAGTAAAAATATCTTAAATGTTGATTTTACAATCAAGTGATGTAAAGAAAACACATAATTGCTTTTCAAAACAATTATGCAATTTGCAGTATGTAATTATATTTTTTTAAGTATATTCACAGAAATTAATTGGCGCATAAAAATATTAAGATATCAGTAGTTTACAAGGTATTTTTATATTTCACGTAAAAATATGTCAGAATAAAGTATAAAATATCTCGTAGGATGATAAAAAATTGTTTTTTTTTTCGAAAATTGATTTTATACAATTATTTGTGTTCTTTCAAACCATACGACTTTTGTTTGAAATATTTTTGTCTACCGGATTTAGTTTTCGATATATTTCGGGTGTTTTATTTTAGATGTCATAACTTTGTATACATAGGATGTTTGTAAATTCTTTTTTAATAACAAGTGGGCCAACTTAAAATACTCTGTACGTATATAAAATATTCAGCAACGTTACATAGTCAGAAATATTTCAATTGAATTTCAAATTTGTCGTGAATTTTAAAATGCATTTTCTTTAAAATACACTTTGCATAAAAATTTAGATCATTGAATTTAAACAAAGCGATTATTTCATGGAATAAAATATTTGCATTTCTGTTAAACTCGCAAAAAATTTGGTATTGTTTCTCATTCGAGTGATGTCTGTAATTTTAGACTGATAAATAAAAGAGTGATACCATCTGGAGATGAGGTACAGCACTCTCAGGAACAACTCCTGCATCAGGTAAATCGTGCATGTCGAAGAATACGTCAATCTCGAAAGCCGAGGCTACTTCTATCTAAAGCGGATGTAATAATCGGATTTTTTTTATTTTAGAATACGTATACACATACGCATCTAAACATGTCTAGAAAGATTATATAGATTCGAGGAAGTATTAGTTATCGACTATTTTTATTTATTGAAAAAACAATGTTGTCCGATACCTTCATCGATAGTACTAGAAAATATCGACGATGTAGACTTCATCCCTTCGTTACTTGAAAACTAAGCATCGATGTTATTTGATACTTCCATTTTGATGTTTGAAAAAAGTGAATAGCACAGCGTCATTATAGATCGTCATTTTTCTGTCAGTTTTTGCCGATGATTTTATTTCATGTAGCGACTTACGAGTTATTTGTCAACATTTATAATTATACATGAGAAAGAGGGAATTGTGAATGTTTTTATTGCATTGACTTCATGGCTTTTACATTTATTTACGTGAAAAGGGAGCAATAATGCTGCACGTACAGTTATAACACCTGCGCTACTTTTATCATGTCACACAGATCATTCTATCAACTCGCTTGTGCACTGTGTCACGATGAAAAATGTAAGAGCGACAACCGCCGGAAAGACAAGTACTTTTTCGCGCTGGCTTCATGTCGCCTAGGTAATCGTTGGTTGTGTACCGTAGTGCTGCAGGTACCACAGGCAGGAATTTCGTGTTCCGGGAAAGTGGAGTCGTGACGTGAATGTCAAGGTGTACAGGAATCTGTTATCAGTGATGGATTTGGGAGACTTTAGCTCAAAGGCATAACTCGAGCGAAAAATATTAAAGGCTAATTTTTCGACAAATTTTGATTAAAATATTTTTTTGAGACATTTCTCGTATACTGTAATTTTTGTAGATGAAAAATTACACAAAATATAAGAATATGTACATTTAATATTCTGTAGTGAAATTGTATTTTTCAGAAATGAGACTGGAGTAATCAGGAATCTTGATAAAGCACAATATGTAATGAATCCTAGATGAGCTACCGATATACTTTACACACACACACACACACACACACACACACACACACACACACACACACACACACACACACACACACACACACATTTTTTCACACCATCGTACTCTCACTAATCTAGCTATAATTTACATAAATAATCTTTATGATTCTTTTATTAATATTTTATATTGCCACGTAGCATAGACTATAAAATATTCACATTTTCAGCTCATTCACGATCTAAAGTCATCTAAATTCAGACTAGATTACAGGGAAGATATATTCTTTTTTTTAATATATAAAAAGACATTTTCTTTTTGATACTACAATGATGAACAACTATTTAGTGCCTCTTATAGTAGAAGTCTTTTCCTTTATCGCCTTTTAACTTTCAAGAAGTAATATTAAATTACTAACAAAGACGTAATTGTTCCTAACTTAGAGTTACAATAAAATCGTATTTCTTGTTGCGTGCAGGAAAACTTCTCATTTTTCTTCCTTCGCTAATATTCTGTTACTATGGAATTTATTTTTCGATTTGCGATAATAGAAGCGTCGTTAATGGAGATGTATCAATACTTTATTAGATTGAAACTGAATATTACATCTTGATGTTGGTTCATGTAGCAGTTATGTTACAGACGGAGAGAAAACAGATTGAAATATTAGATTCTAATGAGTTTTATTGAAAGAACGTTCGCATTTTGCACCTAATCGATACCGTGCTTTCGAGATAATTAATATTGATCTGTACCGTAATTTTATTTCTAAGGGGAAATGTTATTCTTTGTTATTAAACTTATAATATTTTCTTTCCTCTATTTTTTGCGGATTTGAGTTTCAAAATAATAAAATGTAAAACGCGAGGGGGTTCAGTTTCAGTATTGAGTTGCTTTTCTTCAGCTTTGATTTCCGTTGTAACTTTCATCAGTAAACCGTTACATTATTTCTTTTACATCGATAAATGCACACATTGATATCTTTATAAAGCGAAAAAGCTATTTAAGTTTTTTACACAACATATTTTTCGCTACGGATGTTTTTAACCATAAAATATTGAATTGTAAAAGCGTATCTTTTATTTTTTTGTTTTTTTTTTCTCGCCACGATGTTATTCACGTCTGCCGTATATCTTGTATAAACATTGTGCTCACCATCGCAAACGTGGAAAGTTTTATTTCTATTAGTAAATTCACAATTGTATCGTACCAGTGCGTTCAATTGCGAATTCGCTGTTGTGCTATTTTAGTAATTACGCGTTTTTCGCGCAAGTGTATGAATTTATCTTCGCGTGCTCACGAGCGTGCAGCAACGAGCAATACGAATACAGCAGGATGCACCAGAATTGCTTGCTTTTTGCGAGGTCTTATCTCTTCGTTAGGGGCGGGTGCGGGATGAGATAAAGAGAGCCTTCGGGATTGGCGATATAAAAGAACGGCATGCCAAAGCTTATTTATTGCGCATGTCGTTTGTTCTCCCTTTAATCTGCAAGTGATAAATACCGGTCAGCGTTGAAACGACGAGATCCCGTCAACGAGGAGAAAGAATGGCGCTAAAGGGATCGCGGCCGGGCGAGGAGGGTGGTGGTAGGAAGAAGTGCGAGAAAATCTGATGGACGTACCAGAAAAAAAATGCGAAAGAGGCTATAGAAAAAGGCACTAGGATTTCGCTAAAGATAAACGTAAAAACTGCTTCAGCCGCTGTTGCCTCCCCATTTTCGTTCTTCGAGTTCTTCGAAACGATCGGTCTCGCGCGGCGGCGGCCCCCGTTAAAAATTCACTCTGCGCTGAAGCGCGGAAGTCGAGCAAATAAAAAGTCGTCGAGCCGTCAAAGGACGGCCATGGCGGCTTAATCCTCTTCGCGCTGAAAGGATTTTAATAGGACGCGTTAATAATTCTCAGCGCGCGCGCGCGCGCACGATACTCTTTTAATTATATCGGCCTCGCCCTTTTGTAAATACCATTATCATTTATGCACGCGTACGCGTATAATTGAACGATTGGAGAAATGGAGAGATTTCTGATGGATGTGCTTTGTTACGCCGTTTCTTGATCCTCCTATCTATTTCGCGACATGCAATTATTCGACTCTGTTTGGGATGTTTACCTTTGTCAGTATAAATTACGTGATGATTGAACATTCGAAAGCGTTTCAATAATCCGTAAATCCTGATAATAATGTGCGCCGTAGATGGTTTAATTGGAAAAAGAAAGGAGAAAAAATTAATCTTGAGATACTTTGCCCAGAGAAAAATAAACAAAAACTACTTAGTCAAAACTAATATTGCAATATTATAATCTAATAATAAATTGAACTAATTTAATAGTAAAATAAATTAAAATACACATGTGAATCGTATAAAATATATATACAAGTAATAGAATTAAGAATGTATTAAATATTGCCTAAATGCAAAAATATTGTAGATAAAATATTAGACGAAATATTGAAGCATTGTATAGAAGAAATATCAAATTGGATTTCAAATTGGATTCATTCTTAATTTTAAGTCTTCTGAGGTCATTCTTAAAACCTTCTTGAATATTCTGAAGGCTTAAAATTAAGAAATCCGACCCAATCTTTTTTTTTAGACAATATTTTAATGTTTTCTCTAATACATTTTTCAAATTTTATCTATATGGCTTTTTGTCATCAAGTAATATTTGATACATTGTTAAATTTATTATTAGTATATAATATTTATTTTTTGTAATAATTGGTAATTATAATATGATTTACTTTTTACATAATTTACACATATTTTATAATTTATATATGTGTATTTACATAGGTATGTAATTTAATTTATTGTTAAATATGAATTAGATGATATTTTACAATATTAGTTATTTTGATCATATTTTCTCATTTTTCCCTTTGCACATTATTTACAATTTTAGCATGCTGTAATTTGTGTGTTATGATAGCATAATTAATTTTAATAATAAAGAAACAGGTGTGTAACAAATATCCCGAAACGTTTTAAAGTCTCTTGTATGGCGGACATCAATCAGAGCGCAATTCGTTATTGAATTAACGGCGCGCCATTAAGTGCTGTGCTGAATGTGACGTACTTTTTCCGAATCCGTGTCCGAATATACGCGGCCGGGTCGATACTCTGGCGGCAGGTACGTCCGAGCAGTTTCCGGCGGTGCGAGCTGCAGCAAAACCCTACCACGTGGTGTCAGTTCCAGCGTGTACGGAGTCACCACTGGGCCTGCTCTCGAACCACCCACCACGCCTCCATCTAGAACAAATATTAATGGTAAATGTAAGTTTGTCGTCAGAACCACGAATTTATTTCTATCTCTGTACATAACGCAACGAAAAAATGTTGGCAAAAATCCTTCTAAAGAATCACTGAAAAGTATTTCACCTAAATTATCGTGATTTGTCATATCTGCTTCGGCAGTTATGAACACACGCTATTAAAATATTAATATTACAGTTATTAATTATTAATTATAAATAATACAATTTTATTCAATAAATTTTTTGAATTACGTTTAACATTTTATATCAGTTTTTATTCTAAAGTAGGTTTTAAAAATATGAAAACTTAATTCTGCTTGGAAGAAATCTTCATATGATACGGCATAAAGAAGAACGAAATCTGCCATGTCTGTGGAACGACAGCTTTTCGCGCAAAACCTTCTTGATTTATTATTTTAATCATACAAAATATCCATAATCACAGAAACATTTTTTTAGAAACGCCAATTTAGTACGGTTTGATGCTTACCAACGTGATTTTAATGTGTTGTACAATAGCGATTTGTCGCCGGAAGCTGCAATCGGTCATGCACGCGTCAAACTATTTATGAAGTGAGATTAGGGTTATAATTAATTCTTCGATTAGTTCTATACGCTTGACAGGCTTAAAGGCGGAGAGAATTTGGTCGCAGGTGCACGCGCAGGTGAGAAGCATCGACAAAGGGATTTTCCGGAAATTACCCGGTTTATTTACCGCGATTGCGTGCCCTCGCCAATCGGATCATTTATTATCGTTTCTTTATTCTGTTATCGCGTTTCGCGTTTCTTTTTAACGTTTACCATCTCGAATTGGTTTTCTGAAATCTTGCTTTAAGTAAATTATGTTGAGCGCTTGAAACATAATTGATAGGAAATCACGTCGAGGTCGGCAGGAAAGGTTGAGGAAACCGCGAATGAATTCGACCTTTTCCCTTTGCAAATCGCATTTTCTGCAAACTCGTAATCGCGTTTTCATCGACTGTGTCGTTCCGGCGCCTCCAAATTAATTGCTTCGGTATCGATCTGGCTCATTCGCCGATCGTCTCCAACATTTGTGCGAAATGATAGAGATCAAATTTTGCCGTAATTTTTGCATTAAATAAATGTATTGCATTACCTACGAGTATTACTACTCCACAGGCATTTTGTAAGACAACAGCATTATTTCGCTCTGGTGTCTCAACAACGCGCCACATTTTCCATGCAAACATCACTTTTATTTAATGGCAAACAGCCTGGTCTGAAATGTTGGACCATCCATTATGTGTTGCTCCCGTTATAAATCCCGTATAATTCGCCATTGGTGGTGCTAATTCTGCGTGTGTCATGGACATTAACAGCCTAATGGTGGACTAAAGCGCCTTGACACAGAGAATATTCTCCCGCGAGTACTCCCTGGTAATTTAGGTAAGCGCTCCGACCGACAAATTTCCCTCCCCCTCCTCGTAAGGACCCCATGGAAATTAGCGAAGACTCTGCCAGAATCGACACGCTAAACGTTTAATACTGAGCACGCTCGATTAACTGGAATTAATGTGCAGACGCTTGAACTATCGGCATATTCTGTTTTAGCTGTACGCGGAGAAAAATTTATATCAAAAATATAACTACGTGCGATAACAGCAACGGAACATATGAGGCAAAATTTCAGAGAATTATATAATAAGTAGTATAAGTAATTTTTTAGAATTCCGTCCGCTCTTTCTGCTGATGTAATAATTTTTGATATAAAGTGTTTTTATTTTTGTAGGACAGCAAGGGTCTAGAAATCCTCGTAAAACGCTACGAATCGACTGTGTAACGACGTTTGCGACAAATTTCGTATTGTCGTACGTTTTCGCAAAGTTTCGTTCGGCGATACGCGATTTCCAATTCTGCCAGTAGTCAATCTCCGCGAACGGTCGGACAGGTTTCCGTGTAAATTAGAAAGCAGAAACGCGTTGGACGGGACGCTCTCAGCGATAAACTATTTCCGTTCTCTCCGAAGATTTAAGCTCTAAGGAAATTAGGTGGGTCTGAACGGATCGACGTGTTCCCCGATAAATCTCGACTAATCCTCAGATGGAGAGAGAGACGACTCTCTCGCGCAATCACATCGGCTGATCATTAGCGGAAACATTTCAACGTCACTTCGATCCGCACATGCCTGAGGGATGCGTTTAAAATTGAATTACGCGAGAGAAAAGTAAACGTTACACATATTTATACAATGTTCGATAAAATCGAGCGGAAATCTGATCGGTGACATTGCCATGGGCCTCGGTTTGGTTGTTTTTGAAAATATCAATTTGCATAATGAACACGGTAATTATCGATGCCATTTGCATTTTGTCGGCGAGAAGAAATGCGCCGGATAAACTGTTTAACCTGGTTATCGGGCGTTTGCGTCATTTATCACTGTCTGTTTTTGTTACCGTCAACGTTATTTCGTCCTAGGTCGCAGTAGTCAATCTCTGTGAATGATCGGACTCGCTCGGGCGATACAATCCAAGGAAGGCGCGATTTCTCGCTTCCACGAAACTCGAGAGTCCCCCGAAATTAATGTCGCGGCAATCTACTTGTCGTAGGTATGCAGCATGTCCAACAAAACGCAAACTCGCTATTTGCAGAATGTTCTATTTGGCGGGAGTCAGCGGACGAAACTCTCTTTCCTGCGCGCATACAAAAACCGTTGGCGAGATTTAACATAAAATTGTATAAGAACGGGGAAAAAGAGAAAAATATAGAATAAATACGTACCCTTAATCTATTTCTAAGAGTTTTACTTTTAACCATTTTTATTTCTTTGTCACTTTATTTTAAACTAGTACTCTTTCACAGATTCTTTATATTTTTTGCACAAGTTAAAAACAGCTTCGCTGAATTAATTTACCAAACGCCATTAGAGTAGATTAGTACACTCTAAATCCAAGCATATGAAAAATGTCTCATTCGTGCGTGTGATTTAGTTTTCCGTGTAAAAATAACTGTACTGCATAAAAAGATGAATTTACATATTTAAACGCGTACTTTTCGCACGTTTTGCTGTCATTTTTACGCAAAAAAATAAATCGCACACACATATGGCATGCGGCATTTCTAGATTTAGATTTGCAGTGTAACTGAATGCGTCAGTTTTTCTCCTTGTTTATTGAAGTATGCCGAAAACGCAAATGGGTCTTTCAAGTGCAATTAGCGCGTGGCATTAATTACCGTCAGCAAATTATTGTAACTGCTTTACCTAATATGAGGTGAACTTTCGTTAATGCATACAACCATAAACGTGTTCACGAGGTATTCATGCATGATTGATGATCCGTATACTTCAAACATTAGGTCTCTTTCTACATTCCATCATCTCTCCCACATCTCTCGCGTTTCCTTCGCGCCGGGTTAGGTCAAAGCAGATCCCGCGTTAGCAGATCGCATTGTGCATGTCTTCCATCGATCTTCGTTCAAGCAATAATGCGTTATGGATAATGGCTTGGGCCTCTTAGTAGGATATCTGTCGGCACATATATAATTTTTTTCACAAGATTTTATGGTGATTGACCTTTAACTATCCATGTAAGAGTAAATTCAGCATTTCCAAGTCCATACTAAATAAAAAGGAAATTATATGCAATAGGTAACTGTTAACGTATTTACTCTTGACTTAGAATCCAATTTCGCTCCAGAGTCCATTATACAATACATTTTCTCTGGGGAAAAAACTTTATAAATTCTTCTAAAAACAGTTCGAGTCTATTTTAGAAATGAGGGATGATCAATGAAATTAAATTCAATGATAAATCCTGAATAATTTATTTGATTTTAATTGTTGTATGTAAAATGTTGTTTTTGATGGATTTAAGCTCTTTTTATGTTTGAAATAATAATTCTTCTCGACCTCACGGGAATTACGATGAAATGTCCAGCGGAAGAAGGAGACGCGCATTTGTATTGTCGAATTAAACAAACAGTAGATTGTGATGCCGGAAAGTAGGTTTCCCAAGAACTGATGACATTCATTACCGCGAGTTCCTGCCGACAGTCTGCATCGGGAGCGCCCGAAGATTGTTTTAGAGATTCATGAAGCACCGCAATGTTCACCTATTTCCCAACCGCGTTGGCGGATTCCAGGCCGGTGTCCCGTTCGCGTGGGCGTAACGTAGGCGTGCGTGCGTGTGTGGGCACTGCGGAGAAGGATGAGGATGTATCCCCTTTGCCTATACGTATACACGTATACACGTGCGTGCTTCGACATTGATGGATAATCTCTCGGAGCCTTCCGTTTGTGTCTGCCCTATAAACACTGACCGTTCGAAATCTACCCTCTACAACCCTTCTGTGCCCTCCATTTAGTATCTCTGTTGAGTAATTCGATGGGTGACCGTTCTGGCGGAGAAAAATCGCGTTGCAAAATGGAGGGAGAGGCGTCGCGCGCGAGCGGAGGAGGCTTTTTCGAGGGGTCGCGAAAATCAACGAGCGAGAACGCAAATAACGCTCGGGGTAAAATATTGCCGGCGAAGTAATTAAGCTTTACGGTTTGTAAAATAATATTACGCGCGAGGTGATCCTAAAAAAATCTCATTAACGGCGGTAGATACTTTACCCGTTTAATCGAACATGTTTAATTCCGCAGCGTCAGCTTTGACAGTGAAGCATCTTGATGAGCGGAGCAAGCTCCGCCGAGTCTTTAGATACACCTCTCGCGAAGGAGAAAAAAAATGTAAGAGCCGCGGAGAAAATGTAGACTCGATTCCGCTTTTGCGGTCCACGATTTACGGTACGAGCTGCCTGGCGGATCAGAGCCGGCGTTATTGGCGCGAACATTTTAAAAAGGAGGGCTGATACTGACGCGTCTATTTCCACTTGAGAGAGCGGAAGAGAAATATGTTCTACCTGGTTCTTACTTGCAGCGAGAGCTAGATATTAGCATAATCTGATATTAGCATAATCAAACACGGTTTAAAGCTAAAATTTGTAACCTCAAAGTTGCATTTTTTTTTTGTTTCAGCATCGAGCTCCGATAAATCACACATAGCGCTCGATTTTTTGAACTAAAATTCTGGATGTATTTAAAATCCAGAGTATAAATCTGACACTTTTCGTAAAGTACATTCGCAGGAGGTATAATTTTCATTTATCTTGTATCTTTTTAGTACAAAAAAATGATATCTTTTTTACATACAGAATTACAATATTGCTTTTCAAAGCGAAACGTGAATAGTGATATATATGTATAATATGATCTGCATATTTTTATGACCGCTGGTTAGACCATAGCTCTAACATTATTAAAATTTAGGACGACCGCGGGATATCGAGAAATCACCGTGCAAAACGTATGTGTCACACGCGCGACTCAACATGCAAGGCTAACGCGCGACGATAATACTAAAGCGTCGGTTTTCACGTGGCTGGAATTTCATTTTATAAGAGAGAACGTGGAAATAACTGAAATTCCACGACTTCACGCTATTCGCATAACTTTTCACTACAGTAGGCGCGACGATTTGCACGAAGATGCACATCTCATTGTAACAAACGCATTGATTGCGTCCTACATACTGCATCGAGTGGGATGGGGGACAATTTGTCGCAATTTATCGTTAAAAAATTGGTGCTTTTTAAGTCCTCGGTTGTTAAGCGAGAAGTGTGCAAAATTGTTACGTTTGATTCTTTCTCTTTGTTACGGATTTGAAAGCTTTGTTACGGATGTTTTTCACTTGCAACTGCTGGTTGCATCGGTCGGCCGAACAAAGTTTTGCAGGACTTAACTCTAGTTGCATTAGCTATGCTACTAGCCGTACGTAGACACAAATTCTGAAATCGATTTGCCAGCGTTTGTACCTTTAATGGCAATCCTCTGTTTCGCGGGTGAAATACGTGAAGCCTTGAATCGAGAAAAAAGCGCTAGGGAGGAAGAGTGACGTAATACGTAGTGCACCAACTCTTGGGAGACCCAGTGCTCTTTTTATCAATGAAAAATTGGCATTGATTGACGTTTGTATTAAATAAAATTATTAAATAACAATAAATGCTATAATTTTACAACTGATTAATTAATAAAAAATTTATATAGATATAAATAAGAAAAGAAAATATATTTTTTCCCTTAGATTGAATTTTACATTTAGAATTTTATAATTTTTACGATTAAATTTTGTACGTTTTTACTATTAAATTTCTTGGGATTGAGATAAGAGTCGATGATATTAAAAGTATGAAATATCCAAGTTCCATTTTTATTTCGATTATGATGACTCATCGTGATTGTTAATAGTGAGATTAGGAAACTTTTGCCGTTTCTAAAAGACGAGGAAGATGAAATGCTGTTTACTCAAGAATGCCCGGGAAAGTAAAGATCTTCTGTACGGAAAACAATGTTGAAACGAGAAGTGTTCGGAAAGCGAATTAGTGTGTTGGCAGTTACTAAATTATATCAGTTAGTTGATTAAATCAACCGTCACCGCAAATCGATTTGGCCACCAACGGTAATATGGTAAATATAATTATCGTCTAGATGCGAAGCGTCAAGGAAAAAGGAGTGCGGAAAAGAAGTTGAAGCACAAGACATAAAAATGTCACCTAATTGATGACGCCGGAAGGTGCGACCTGGAAAGGGGGTAAATATTTAATTGCGAGGTTGCTGAGCGGTGGCAAATGACGCTACAAGGATGGCAGATCATTAGGAGTTACATCTCGCTTTAAGAGCGTACTCTATCGACACTCAAGTCGACTTCTTTGAGAAAAGTCGGAGAACCGGTCCGGGAAAAACGTACCACTGTAAAATATGCCGCGTACATTTACATACATCTCCCATTTTTCGCGACGCTACCAGCCTTTCCGTTCCATTTGCCAATCTAAGCGTATGCCTTATGAATGAATTGAGACGTTTGCAAGGCCATGATGATAAGATTCTTCAAACGCCACAAATCTTTACCAAAGAGCTCATTCAAAGAGCTTTTTGTCAAAGATGAAATTATAAGATTTTTTACAACGTTACAGACACTTTTTTTTTTATTGCAAGCTGCATTCTAATTTCAATTACTGTGAACTTAAGAGCAATAGAAACTTAGATTATTGTGTAATTCTTGTTGTGATTTGACAAATTACGACAATTTTAGAACGCGGCTCGTGCAGTTGCTCAAGGATGCGTAACATTTGTGTCGAAAGCTGAAGCTTTTTGTGTTGAACTATGTTTCTTACATTCTTAATGTAAGACACAAATTATATTTTTACATCCCAGATGTAACTGGGAATTTTCTTGAATGGTTCATGAAAATGTAGAATATTATTCGTCAGCGTGAATATTCACTAGCAAATTGTGAAAGAGGAGTTAACGCAAAAGGCGTTTCGAAGTGTACGTGTGAACATCCTGGCTTTGACTGCAGGGGAGTGGAGGTGGCGGCAAGACGTAATTAATGATCGCGATGGAAGTCGCTAACCATCGAAGGGCGGCGGAGAGAACGTGGTAGACGAGCAGGCATTTCCCACGCGCGCAAGATGAGTTTGGAGGAGGGAATCACGGAATCTCGCGCTCGCGCGCCGGATGATCGAGTTATGAACGTAGCGAACCGATGATGCTGTTATCGTGATATAATGTACCATCTCTCCTCATAAAGTCATTATCCTAAATTGTACGTTGCAGTGGTGGAGAATATACGGCGGAATATGTTAACGGCGTTGTTAAGGGAGTTTCCGCCGACGTGTAACACGAACTGATTACAAGCAAACAGACGCACAGTGGAAAATAATGAAAGTGGTAATGCAAGATGATCTTTCATCTCTACGATCTTTTATCTCTGCCTTGTTTATTCATGCCAGGGAAATTTGTCAGAATCATGACGGCGATTTTATGACAGACGACATTTTATGTCGCAGTAATAATCTTCCAAAATTATTTTCGAAGAATTCTTCCGTGAAGAAGTGGAGCAACTTCTGTGTTTACGCCGCAGAAGTCAGAAAAAGAAAGAATAGAAAGTAATCTGCTTACGTTATATTAGTACTGTATTGTGGTTTCTTCTTATTGTTAATATCAAAACCAGTGAGTGAATTAATTTCTCATTATAAAAAATAACGCGATTATGTATTATGAATCATGTAAAATAATTAGAGAGTGTAAAGGACTTAATGATTATTTCACAAGTGTAGAGGGATAATGAAGAATGGAATATAGCAAAATATAAGTGCTTAGCTTTGGTATTTTTTGGTATTCTTAGATTGATATTTTATACATCCCACCTGCTAAGGATACATGGCAAAAGTGCAAGGGCTTTTAAAGTTTTTTTTTAATAGAAATATATATTTTAGAAAATATATATTATATTTTATATTTCTAATTCTTTTAATAATATTAGATGGTACAAAGCTATTATTGGAATAGTTTCCTTTTTTTGTTAGTGAATAACTTGATAAAATGAGTTTTCGGTAGGTGCATATATACCGAAGTTACCATAGTCATCATGAAAAAGTTTTTTAAAACATTTTCGCAATAAATTAATGTTATTATAAAATTAATTCCAGCCGATTTGCTCATCAATCACAGAAATAAAAATTTCCGTGTGAATAAGCGGCTAGGAAACGATCGCCAGACAATGAGTCACAATTGCTACGCGCGTACCATTTGAACATAAATTTTTTTTCGTTTAATCTTCAGTTCACGTACCTCACATTTTTCATTGATATATTATATAGCCATTATTGATTTGACTATGATGCATAGGTCTCAACTTTTATCGCTATTTTACTTGAAAAACAATTCTAGATTAATATAGATTAAGAAGAAGAGAAAGGAAAATTTAAGATTAAGAAAAAAAATTGGTTAAAAAATAAAATAAAATCCATAAGTTTTATGCAAATAAGAAAAGTTAATAAAAAAGGGTTTTTTTTTTTTCATTTTTTATTAGAGCTCATTTTAATAGTGTTTCTAAACATAGATTTAATTATTAGTGTTTCTATTTATTAAATTTACTAGTATTTCTAAAAATGTTTATATTTGATTTTATTAAAAACGATTGTATAATATTTGTTGTGCTAACCCTTAAATAAATAAATAAGCGAATTATGCTGCTGTGCTTTGTTTAATTATAAAATAGATCTCGACTGTCTTGGGTATTACAGTCTGACTAAGTGGTTTCTGAAATATGAAGACAATGTACCAAGGGACTATAAAGGGAATGAATACATCGAGGTTGGCAATCCGATACATTGCATTTTACACAATTAAATGGAATATATAATTTTTAACTGTCGTTAAAGGGTTATAAGTGATGAAAGACAAGTAATTTTTGATTAATTGACATTTGCGATGAAAAATAAGGAAACCTTTATTAAATTTTGAGTGGGCTTCGATTTGCGGTAATTTCAATAGACGGATTATATCTGTACAAAGATGTGTAAAAAAATATAAATTTCTTGTTAAATACTTGGCTTACAATTTATCAAGGAATATATTATTAAAATTAAACGCTGTATATAATCGCTTAATTAATAAATGTGAAACACCATTTCACCTGCGAGCATTTTTTCTCAAAACAATCATAATATTTTTCTTGGAATTACTATGTGCTTTTAATTTGCAAAAGACCATTTAAGTGATTCTACAGGCGGGCGTAAGCGTCGAGAATTAGAGAGGTCGTCTCTTTGTGGCTAGATAATGAGAGACAAAGATAAATGAGATAGAATGGAGGGAACTTCATATGTCGGGATTTACCGTGATCCTTGCCCTTCATCTCTCATTAAGCTATATTCGATGAATGATTTTGATACTGCTTGATATCGCTATTTTTGAATGACTTACTCAATTTGTCATAACGGTTTAAATCAATCTTTCTTCGTTCGGTTTGTCTTATTTCGGATAAAGATAAGAAATTGATACTCCAACAAAGGTTGATCTTTTCAGAGATCAACCTATATTTTTTTAAATTTTAAACTTGATAGTTGATATAGATATGATTTGAATGAGTTTGGACGGAGCTACAGCATTTATAGATATTTATCGATCAATACGAGAACTGAGCCTTCGTATATCGCGGTTACCATGAATCTATATTTTTATTCCATGTTAATCTACCGGTTTTCATGGATTAAGCTCTTTTTACGTTACAGTCCTTTGATCCCGTAAGCATTTGGTGAATTTATCTTTGCGAACGTTCGCAAGCATGCTTAGTATGTTTTTCCTTTGATTCTAGGAATGCAGTTTTTTTACATTTGCGGTATTGAAACTCCGTCTAGAATTTCAATAAAAATTCTAGTTGTTGATAAATTAATGATTGTGATAATTAAAAGTAATAATAATTTTAAAAAATGATTGACGATGTTAAACATTGTTTTTTTTTCTTTATTAAGCACTTTTTTGCGAATTTTTTGTAACATTGATTACATTTATCTAAATTTTTTCTTAAATTTATTATTTTATCTACATCGGGATCGTGTCAAAGTTATAAATACATCTCCATAAATCTACGGTTTAATTTTTTTATATTAATAGACAAGACAATTTTTGCTGGAAGAATAATGAGTTGCGCAGCGTTCGCAATAGAACTTAATTAAAACGGACTCGATTAATCATAATTAAAATTTCGATTTGCGGTAAAATTATCGCACGAGTACAGAGAGCAAGGAAGCAGTTTTCAAGCTGGACGAGATTTAAGTGCGCGTCTTTGACAGACGGTTGAAAACATTTGGACCGACGATGCGACCGCTTTCACCGAATTCTCTATTAACGTGGCTGAAGATATTTGAAAGACATGCGGTTAACGCACGGATTCATAAGTGACCTTGTTTGTTGCGCGTAGATGAACTTTTCGCCAAAGGCATCGTGTGTCGCCGACATTATTAAAGCTCCTGTACACTTTCCGCTGACAAAGGAGCCACCAGCCGGTATTTCGGGTTTCTCTTTTACAAAGTATATTGCGAGGATTCGGATAGAGCGGTGCTTTAAAGGGCTGCGACGATGGCAAGGGTGACTCTTGCTGTCGACTAGTTGAAGCTAAACGTTACGAAGGCGATTACACGATGCGACGGAAATGATTCTCGACGGTGGTGGAACCACCACCACCACTATCGCCATCGTGCATTTAAAACTTTTACAGCCGTGTGGATTTACGCGATAATTCCGAGCTTCCGGTAACTCTGACGCGAGCTTATTTCGAGAACGTGCGGTTGAATCATTTCGCGTGGATGATTTCCGAGGTGCATATGGAAAATTACAGAGAACGGGAAAATGCAACGTTATTGTTATCGTAAGTTTCTTACTTTGAAAACACTTTAGAATTATTAATAAAATTTATAACGTGACCTCGCGATAATATTGATAATAAATATTTAGTAATGTTTGATAACAATTCAGTAACTTTTGAATTGGTCCCTATATTAATATAATTACTAAATATTATTAAATATTTGGTTACATTAATCAAACGTTTAATTAAAATTATTTCACCACAGCGTGATTATATTACAGTTTTTAATGTGCAATTGGTAAAACTTTGAAAGCAGTAATTTCACTATTCTGATATTGATATTAATAATAATTACGATTTTTTTCTTTTTTCCTTTTCCTCCTTCACGATTTTCCGAGTATTTTATCACACTACATATGAAGCGGGGTACTCGCAAGGTTTTCGGAGAAGTTTGCGGGATTTTGGAGGAGAGCCTGCTCTCACATAGTATGTTCAAAATCCACGTGCAGGATGAAGTTTCAGTTTTCAGGGCACACGCAAGGACGAATTCTTGGCATTCGGGATACGGCGATGGTCCTGCGGTGCCGGTGGATGCACCGCTTATTATACGGGCGCTCGTGAGTCATGCTATGCGGCATCGCAATCGCGTGCAGGATACCTCACAGCGAACTCCGGGGTGAGAGCTGGGAGGGTCCGAATTGCCGACATTGTAAACACGCCTGTTAAGCCGCGCGTATGTATGTGAGTCAAGAATGAGAGCCTGGCGCAACGTTTGAGCGCGGCTTGACGCGTTTAATCTCGCGCGATGTCGAGAGAAGGGGACGCTGATGGATATTTCGATATCGAAGATATATCGTTACTTTGCTTTACTATCCATACTTCACTGCCTCCATTAGTTAAGCCTGATGTCCGGTACTGCCGAGCAAAAAGCTCGTAAACTCGTACCGAAACTCTGTAATTTACTGTTTCACAAATTTTTACCCCCATTTTGTTTCCCCCGCTTATCATCGATATTAACGTTCTGTACAGACGTTGCTTTTAGATACCTTTCTGCACATGATTATAGGTCATTCACGTTTGAGTTAATTGTTGTTACTTTTACAAGTATAAAAAAATATATTCAGTGATTATGAATATTTTAACATCTCTAGAAAATATTTGTATAATTGTTAATTTAAAAAAGGTATATAAATGTTATAACCAAATATAGCCGACAAAAAATATTTTCACATAAAAATTTATAACTTTGAAGCAAAAGTGACTTAAAGAAAAAGTGTCGGCTGTTCAACAAGTCGAGCTAATTCAATGAACTCGAAAATGACATTTTAATATGCACGAATGGATATGAATTGACGAAATGAAAATACGTTAATGATGTCTTTCACATTTTAACCCAAAATAATCGCTTAAATTTAATTTCTTTTGTGAAATTTCTTCATAAACAAGAATTAATCGACAATAAATAAAAAATAAAAATTCACAGGTATATATAAAACAAGCAAGTCTTTACATGAATTATTTGTAACCCAAGGCAGTTTTCTAAAACGTTCAGAGTAAAGAACAAGACACGAACCGAGGTCGGCAATGCATCAAAGCTTGTTTCCTAAATTGCTAATCTTTTTTTTACGGAGAAGATAGACCGCTATTTAGACAAGTGCTTTTGGTATTTAAAACAAAATAAATGCGCTAGATTATTTTTGTCGAATTGCATTCACAGAATACGGAATGTAACGCTACAACGTTTCTTGATGCTTTTGCAATCAGAGTACCAATTACTGTTAAATTTAATTACTGTTTAATTTATTTCTCAAGAGAAAATGTACTACCGTCCATTTCCATCACCAATGTAGAATTCCGTCTTGGTTTATTCTTTATCTGTTTCTAATTCCTAGAAAAAGACGAGGAGTGTAAATTAAATTATTCATAGGTTAAAAGGTTCAAAGGTGAATCTACGTCGATGAAAATGGACATAAGCCACGTCGATATTTTCAAGATGTTTCAAACGTCTTTCGCTATTTGACATTAGATTGCGGAGGCTTTGACACACGTTCCCTTCTTGAGTTTTTCAAAAGACTTCTAAGGAAGGTACTTCTTGAGATCGCGCGAATTTCCGAGAGCTAATCGAAAGAGAGCTGCTTTTTGAGATTCTACTTCTTTGTGGTGGCGCCAGAGTGGTATCTTATCGGATTACGATGCTTAAAAGCAGATTCAAGATTGGTATATTTCTGATTTCCTGCAGGAGGAGTAATCGTTAAAAAGAAAAAAGAAAAGAAAAAGTAAAAAAAAAGTTCCTCTGTATAGATATCTCATTAAAAATAATACCGTAAAGTTTAATATTTATGTGGAAAAGTTGTATAATCCACAAGAGTAACCTTACGGCAAAACCAATTGGCGTATAACAGTGGCTTTGCTCGATGATGCGATTAATACTGCGACAGCGTCGTCGATTATTCAATTAGCAACGTCTCTTTGACGACGACGCTTCTCCTCCTTCTCTCTCTCTCTCTCTCTCTCTCTCTCTCTCTCTCTCTCTCTCTCTCTCTCTCTCTCTCTCTCTCTCTCTCTCTCGCGACACGGTTTCTGATTATTGAATATTTAACGTTGACGCCTGTTCCGACATTTGACTTGCTCAGAGAGCGTTGTAATCGTCACGATACATATGGTTTAACAGCCTACCGACCTCTCGGCCTTTGTCCTTTGTCCAGATTTGATATTATCGATCACCCCCTCAGGAATGCATCGTCCGTGCAATGTTCTATTTTGGATACCGTTTGCAGTTTCCCGGGCGCCGTTAGAGAACATTTAAACATTCGCGGGGAGCAAATCGTCTCTTTTCAATTGGATTTTCTCACGCAATTCTATTCCATTCATGTGTGCGCTTTTCTAAACATATTACATTACAAGAGAGAAATGTTCTAAATATATTATTTCATATCACGAGAAATGTTTGTCTTGCGTCGCGCTATCTTCATTTTGCTCGCAGCAACGTAATTTTCGTGGTGACGTGCACCCCGAAAGTGTGTTAATCCCGCTCGGTGATAAATTTACTCATCGCCACGGGGCATACGTGAATGAATCGACACACACAGAGAGAGAGAGAGAGGGGGGGGAGGGGGAGAGAGTGAGAGAGAGAGAGAGCAGCGATATTGTGCCAGATGCATTGCGAATTTCTCCGGAGCACGAAAATAAAAGGAGCCCAGCACGAGACGTTAATGAATTTGGTTAACGAGCGCATTGCGGGGGTGCGCAATCGCGCTATTATATTAATACGCGCGATTGCCGGCGTGGGTTTTTTGGGTTTAATAAAAATCTCGGCTGCCGCGTGACAAAAGAGCGAGAAATGGAATTGAACGGAATTTACGTGTGCACCATGATTTATTCGCAAAAGCAAACACACACGGGCATACGTAAAATGCAGCTCCGTGCACTTTCCGACTGTTCCGGCGATAATTCAATAAATTCGCACGTGTATTATTAATTGCGCGATAAGGTATATAATTACACGTAATGATGAAATATAACGGACACTCGTGATTAATGTTTGCCGCCCGGACGTCGAATTGCATATTGCGTTTTATTTTATTTAAAAAATTTACATATGTCCGCTTTGTATTTTGTTATTATATATACAAATGTATAACAAATGTTAAATTGTCACAACAAATGATCACATAATGCAAATAATACACAATAGGAATAACGGGAGATAGAACCAACGGTTTAATTGGATAAATGAACCCTTGTTGTTTTCCCTCCTCTGGAGGAAGGAAGAGAAGAGGGGAAGGAAGAGGCTTTGCCTAAGTCTTCGATGGATCATCAATCACGTAACTCGATCACCGAGGATTTTTGGCGCCACAGGGTAGATGAGACGGACGGATACGATTTTTATAGCGGATCCCGTCACACGGAAGGCATTTTTTCCGACGGCCATTGATGCGTGAAATAAATCGGATATAGAAGAAGATATACCGTAAGAGAGAACTGCCTCGTCAGGCCATGACACTGTCTCTCGCTTCAGCCCTTGGGGCGTTCTTAAACGCGAAGAAGCAATGACGCAGGAGAGAGAGAGGGTTGATGTAATCGAGCGTGTATTATCTGTAATGTCGTTGGCGACATTGACGGAAATGTTCAAGAAGGCGTCAATGTATTTAGCGGAAATGTTTTTACGCGTAATGTTTCTTTAGTGTTTCCGTGAGAGATACGAATTTTTGTCCTTTGTAGATTATTTTATCACTGCCATTAGGTGAGAAGTGCAGATGGCAATTTGCAATATTTTTGTTGAAACAATTTTAGGAATTGAATATTTGAAATGATAGGCGATATTGACTTTTATTAATTATTGATAATAAATTCTGAAAAAAAAAATTGTGCTTTTTATGAATTTCAAAATTTGTAATAATTTCAAGTAATAATAATAATAATAATAATATACTGAGAAAAAATGTATATTTGTGACTATAATTGCATAGTAAAGTAATTATAGCTAGGAATACCATTTTTATAGTAATTATAATATTTTTAATAATAACCATATATAGTGTTACTTATACGGTACAATATGATTTTTATAGTACAACTTATTATAATAAAATTTCCATTTTTATTATGGCGGCCATATAAATTGCATAGATCAATATTATGATTATAAAGCCTTTAATCTTTATAGGGCCGAGATGTCCCATGTACATGAGCCACTAAACTAGATGATATCTTTATTTTAAAATCCCAGCATTTTTTAACTTTTATTTAAAAATTTCGAGTTTTTTCCATGTAAAATTTATAACTTACATGTAGTTTTTAAGCTTGTTGCTTATATGAACCTCCCTCGATCTAGTACAGTATGACAGATATTGGAAATTTTTCGAATTTAAACTTCGGCCTTTCTGAGGATTTTTGATGTTGATTACGATTTCGATAATTTGTGATCAGCGACATTAAAAACCTTTAGGAACATTAGAAGTCAAATTTTGAAAATTTCCATATCGTATCGATCCGGGATGGCTTATATGTAAATCAGCAGCAAACTTGGAAATTGTGTGAAAGATGATGTAGTGGTATATATGTATAAATTTTACCGAAAAAAAATCAAAATTTTTAGCGAAAAATGTCGACCCTCTAAAGGTTAACATAATTTAAGTAAAGTATAATTTATATTGCTGAATAACTATATAAATAATGTTGGGTCCAAAAATGACTATAAATTATAGTGATATTATGGTTACTGCAACTATTTTTTTCTCTCGATGTAATACTGACATTCACAAATTTTTTTCTTAAATTGCCAAGAATGTAATAATGTAGAATTTTGCATCAACAAACATTGATAATTATTTTTTATTTATAGCAAAATTTTACATCAAATGCAAGATTTCAAAACAATTCTTTAGGATATTAAACTGGTAGTTAACGCGATGTCATTAAAATTAATTTTACTCATCTTTATTTATTTGCATTATTGATATTTCTTTGAGTTATGAGATACCATTGATCACGATAAAGTTTCGATTTCAGTGTTTCGTATCCGAAACATGCTAAGCTGCGTCGTATGTAGTGAAAGCTCATGACAAACTCGACCAATATTTTCTGAAAAGCCTGCGGGATTTGTGGCTGGATCATCTTCGGCTGCTTTATGCTCTCGAAAGCAGAAAAGACCGCGTAAGTCCCGAGTTGGGAATATGAAAGGGGAACGAATAGTAAGGCGACGATCATATTTTACATGTATTTTCAACGCTGAATATTTCGGAAAAAAATAAAAGTGACCTTTGTGAAAGAAACCACAAAAAATGAAAAGCAATACATATAAATCAATTTCTTCATCAGATATTTGCAGAAAAACAATTTTTTTCTCAATATAGATAGAACATGATTTATATAGAATATTTATTATTATAATAAAAATATAGTAAACTGATAAAAATAATACGAATTTTTTAAAGTAAATAAAAATTATCTAATTTTTGTTATATACAATTAGTATGAATGCCTTCTTCTTGGTTGTAGTGTTGATTTTATACACATGTTCGCATACTCCGGTATGGTCTAGTGGCTAGGATACCTGGCTTTCACCCAGGAGGCTCGGGTTCGATTCCCGGTACCGGAATTTTTTTTTCTTTTAAAAATTTATTTTGTTTTTGGTTTTTTTTTTCAAATTGATAATTACTCCATTCGATAACAAGCGTGTATAATTATTATTTGCTAAATGTAAATAATACACGAAAAGAACATTTTTTTAAATGCAAAAATTGAAAGTATACGTATAGTGAATACATATTTTTGTTTTTATAAATATTAAATATTAATGATATATTGATATAATAACAATATTTCAGCAATGATCTTTTTACTTTTATTCTATTTGTATTAGTACCCTTTTTTTTCTTCAAAAAATTATGTATCACAGGATTATGTAGAAATATTTTATCATGAACAGAGGTTGGATTATATGTAATATGTAACTTTTTAAGACTTACTTGACAAAAAAAGATCCTGGAGGGCCTGGGCTGCCTGACAGAGGAGAGCCCACGTTTCTGCAGCAGCGAGAGCAGATGTGCCTCGCAGAGCAAGGACATCCCCTGCCACTACTGCGAGTCCTGGGTCCCCGGTCACATCCGTAGGCATTCTATAAACACCAAAATAATATTTTTAGTATTTTATAATTATACGACGAAAAAGCACTTATATTTCTACGTGAAAATTTTTTTAATGAATAATTAACGATAAGTTTTGTAAAAGTATGAAGTAAAGACGAGCGTCAGGCGTATCGTGAGATAGAGATTTCGAACATCAGAAAAATTCTTGTTTTGCCTTGTAGGATGAACATGTACAGAATCCGGGAAACAACATGATGGCAACGTGTTCTGTACTCCGTATCACGAATAAACAAATGCAAACAAGCCAGGGCGTGTATATTGATGGTATCGGGCTTGTTGCTTGTTCAGTTCCGTTTATCCGATGTGTCGCCGTGACTTGACGTACCAGCGAATGAAGAATTATTTTGTAAAGATTATTCAGGCTCTCTCCCAAGAGAGAGAGAGGGAGAGAGGGATCATCGCGCGAACGTGTAAATATATAATATGGAGAAACATATTTCACCGTGAGATGAAAATTTATCATAAAGTCTTGCTTATATCAAAATAACATTATACATACGTAAGCTATTTGCTATTGCAATACAGCTAATGTTAATATAATTTTAGAGAATTTGATTTATATTTATATTAAATAGTAAATATGCTTTTTATATAATTTTATTTTTTACATATCGTATTCTTTTATCAACAAGCTATTTCCAAAATTATCTCGAGAAAAATATTATTAGAAAATTCTTGTACAACTTTTATTGCATCTCAAAGGATTCTAAGATTGTAAAGATGTAAAAGAAGCAGATTGTAATATTTCATTTTAAATTATATTTCGTCGGTTATAATTTTTTTATTTTCTCGCGAAATCTTTTTCTCATTGTTGAAATATAAGAAGGGAGCATCGAAATATGCGCGGATTTATTGGTCGAAGTGAAAATCCCCGAGTTTTCCCGCAGATTTATTTTTCATCAAACACGCGATGGCACGACGGCTCGACGACGCGGTTTCTTCTCTGCCTCTCTCTCTCTCTGTGTGTGTGTGTGCGTGTCTGCATACAAATCTAGCAACCATGCGAATCGTCGACGTCATATGCACATCTCGAGGAACAATCAACAGATATATCGTCGTCAGAGAAAACAATAGACGTCAGAGTCCCATTTTCAGCAGCGTTCTCCTGCGCGACTGCTCTTTCAAGCAACGCGGGCTATCGTTATCTGCCTTTCTCTGTTTTCCACACTGATTTCTATTCGACCACATTACGGGAAAAGGGACCTATCTCGTACATGTTTGCGCGACACGTAGGTTGTGTTTGGATTGTATTAGAATTTAATCCGTCACCTAATTATTACGTCGAGCTGTTTAACATGAAAGGCAAATACATTTAGCAAATATGATCAAATTCAAATCTCATGAAAATTACGGAGGACTTTGAATTTTCAGCGATAATTTTAAAATATTGCTTCTATCTGCTTTATGAATTTAATTATTTTATTATAATAAAATAATTTCATTAATTATTGTCATTGAATCGAAAAAACTATATATACTATAATAAAAATATAGATTATTATAATAAAATAATTATATATATGTTATATGTATGAATATATATATATATATATATATATATATATATATATATATATACATATATGTTTAATTTATATCTGACTTTCTCGAGAATAATGATTAGCTTCGACTACCGTATACTTTCTCTAATAAAATAAACGTTCGAGTATTATATGAGAAGTTCGATGGTCGGTAAGCGCACGCATGAAAGTTTTAGATTATTGGGTTTCTCGCGAAACTAGATTTCAGATAATACAGAGCCGTTCGATCCCGCGGGCTTGTTTCGCTCTTCTGCTTTCTCGCACTTCTAACTTATTGTTAGTCAGCTGCGATTGTCCTCCCTATTATGCGACAATCACGGTCGCAGGATTTCCGCCCGAGCGAAAAGGCTTCTCGTCATTTATTTCTTTTTATGTCGACACAATACAGCTGCGGTAACTTTTGATAAAGAGATCTCGATTGTATAAACAAACTAAGTAATAACGAAACAAAGTTGCTATAAGTTGAGGGATTTTTCCCTCAAATTTGAACTTTGTTATTATTTCAAAAGGATTTTTTAGGATGATAAAAAGCGTACGGGAATTTTTGAAGGTAGAAAATAAAAGACTAGTAAGATTTTTATTTTCTTAAAAAATCACCGTGATAATAACAATTAAGAAAATCGCAAATTGAAAGGAAAAATCCCTGATAAATCCATGACAACTCTGATAATACTGTTCAAATATACAAAAAATTGTTTTCTAGAAATCTAGGAGATACTCTAAAAATAAAAGAAAAATTCAAAAATTAAGGTTAAAATTAAATTTAAACTTTTCTTTTTATTCTTAGAATGTTTTCTTGTTTTCTAGAATACAATTTTTTAGTGTACTAATTGCCAATGTAATACTTTACTTCCGCGTGACATAGAAAAAAGTATACCTTTGAAGTAAAATTTTGTTTTGTCTTTTGACTCGCAGTTCTATTAGGTAAACTGTTCTCAACTTGTTCGTTTAGTATGACTTTAATTGTGATTAGTTCCATTGCGCGACGGCTGTCAATTTACAGCGCGTTCTATCGACTTTATTCGATCGAGCGTGATCGTTCGTACCGTACCGACGTGTATTACGAAGTTATCGCCAGCAGAAATTTCCCATTCGACATACGCGCTATGTCACACATGCTGTTTAACCACGCACGAACTTTATTCTCCGAACAAAGTTATAAATCAAACATAATCTCTGAGGTATAATTTTCCTGTACTAATTAGGCAGTAATTCGGGAGATGCAGTAATTCTGGTCTCAATTGTAATCGCGGTTATTTACAGCATCAATAAACACCTTGATTAACCTTCCGCTCCAGATGGTTTATTCTGCGAGATTGAGATCTGTCTCGTGTGTATTGAAATTGGCTTACGTGCAACTTGTGCATTATCTTCCGATCGTTTTTAATCAATGAACCGTCGTGAAATATAGTGACTCGCGCGATGATGGATATTCAGGTTCGTGCATCCTGCAGTTCAAAGTGTTAGATTGAATTGCGATAGGATTTATTGCGGATATTGCCTCGCGTATTTCGTTATATCATCAATCATATTTTCATCTTTATAATTTTACTAGAGTTTCTTTAAAATTGTTATTATACCGCTGATGATATTTATCGTTTTTAATTTTTTTAAAATTTGATTCTTAATTCTATTTTTTATTATATTTCTCATTTGCAAATAAATATTGAAAATTAGATTGTAGCTTGATGTTTTGTGTAAATATCTATTACAATGCTCAAGCTTCTATTAATAATAAATTAATTTGTTTTATAAAACATACTGCAAAAAGTATGATTGCGGTAATCGGTTGTCTAAATTGTACATGTAAGTTTCCTAAATTGTAGCACTTTAAAAAATATTAAATGGCCGAATTAAAATAATTAAGAGATAAAAAAAATTATTTGATTAATAATTTATTGAAAAAGAACTTAAATATTTAATAATTAATAATAACAATAAAAGGGTAAAGATATCGGAATAAAACTAGCTCGAACTTATTTTTGCAATTAAAATATTTTTATTTGTATCAATTTTTGGTTTTACGATTATCAATTTTATATTATTTATTGTAATGAAATTTGTGATGATGATGATTTAGGAAACTTGTTTTTAGATTTTATATAAAAATATCGATTTAATCTTGATAATAATTGCAAATATGTATATATAATGAATGTAATGTATTTCACAATAAATCTTCTTTTATGAAAATATCAAAATTTGATATAAAATTGAACGGTTACATTGTTATCTACATAATACATAAATAGATTAAAAATCAATATCAGTTTATTTTAAAGTATTGTTAGTACGCACAAAATATGTAATCAGTTACGTTTTTGTCTATATTATATACTTATTTCTTATTAATTTTATATTGTTGTCACTAAATATTGTTTATATTAAGTAAAAATATTAAAGAGATACGATTTAGACGATTGACCATTCAGTAACTTTCCTCTTCCGTGTTTTATACAGGGGGAAAAAAAGAAAATCAAATATATACGGTGTACTTTTTTCGATTAAAATGATTCAAAACCTTGTGCTTTTTCCATTCTTAATCCGTGTCAACACTCGCCGAAAAGTTAGAGCTCCATCTAGTTTTGAAACTTTCGTTCTTCATTAATATTGCTGTTTGTGACTCTCTGCAGTGTCGTGTATCAAGCTTGATTTCTCCCAGCGGCGAGTGCAAAGAAACTTTGCGGAAATATTAATTTTCCGCGACAAATATTCCATTTCGCCGGGCGCCGGTTTTCCGCGGAGTTCAGTCGGCGCTAAAGGAAAACGTCGAGGGCAATTAACGAGCCAATTCAGATAACGGCGCCGTATCCCCGGTGTTGCTCAAGGTGCAAAATCGATTAAAGTGAAAAACGGTCAATATGTTAACTCTACATTCAACAAAATATTTTACTAGATTTACATCTTTACTTTCGTGATGTTTGACTAACGCGTATTTGTCACAACGTGTCTTCGTAAATTCGTTTTCCTCGTCAAGTTCTGGATTAAAAAATATTCATGTCATAGCGACTATTATTTTTTTACCTTTTGTGTTATTATTAGCATCGCAGTTATCATGCACAAACTTCATTATTAGCATATTTATCTCACAAAATCGTAATTTTAACAAGACGTATTCTATTTCAAGGGAGCGCGTGCAATTTATTTTATATAATACTCTACGATCGCTCTACGTATTCGGTTATTCCCGGTGTACAATGGGCAAACCATTCATGCAACTCGGTCACCTCTTATGCAATGTCCGAAGCAGAACGGCATTGAATTATGCAATATCCGAATTCGGTCGCACAAGTTGAAAGAGGCAGCCTTGGGTGCTTTTGACAGACCTGATCATCCGATAACTGTCCTCAGCTAATCAGACGTGCATCGAACATTTCGTTTGTCGTTACATTTCATCGGCTGGCGTTATTAATTTTCGTTACCATCACGCGCGCGCGTTTTGTTTCTAAACCACCGAATTCGCGTTTTTCCGCGATGTCAACGCGGAAACATTTGCAAGAGACAGACAAATGCGCGTGTAATAACGTTAACACATCCGTTACGAGCGATTGTCATGGGGCGAGAGAGAACGGGAGGGAAGGGTAGGGCGTTTAATTAGTGGACAATCAGTTATAGCGTTGGTTGGAGGGAGGGGGGGGAGTCCCATTCCGATTTCGCGCGATTTAATCAGGGCGCCGATCAAACTGCACGGCGTACAATCGCGCGCAGGAAGTTCCAATCCGCGCTCGTAATCGAATCAGCGAATTGTGCATGCAACTTCGGCGTTTTCAAATCGGGAACGTCAATGGAACAATTTAATCGAGAGCCAGTCGAGAATATGATGCCTATAACTGGTAGTAATTCATCGCGGAGGATCGATTTCCTCGCAAAACCGAGATACGGTTCATCGGTTATTCATGAATTACGCGCGGCTATCGCCCGGGTTGTCTAGGTGTCGGGCAGCCTCTCTCGTAATCTCAGCCTCTGTCTGCGAGCTAGAGGGCCATACGCATTCCCTGTACCCACCTTACACATTGTCGATCGGTGCGTCACAGCGCGGCGACGTTCGCGCCGTGATGATCTCGTGCGGCGCGAAGGCGTGCGCCCGAGTACCCGGCAGGTAGTAGACGAGGCAGGAGACCCCGACGAGGAACAGGAAAAACAGGAACACGAGGTCGAACATCAGCAGAGAGTTCAAGGTCATCAGCTGCATCGTGCGCGTACAACTCGCTTCACCATTACACGCGTGCACCCACGCACCAGCGTCTACCACCGCCACCACCGCCACTATCACTACCACCACCACCACCACCACCACCACCGCCGCCGCCACTACCTTCTTTTCTTACTTCATCACGCGTCTCCAAGTTCGACGTGTTCACGACGCGACGTTTGCACGAGCGAAATTTGTCACGAGCTTCGGCGTTCGTTCAGGCTGCGAGTGTAGCGATCAACAATTTTTCATGAACATTTGTATAAAACTATGTTACGTCTACGCGCTGCATAAGTTTTGCGAGAGCTTTATGAAGTTTATAAAAATGTATGTCCCATTTGTACGTCAATATTAGGGAAGAATTTATAGCTGCGTGAAAACATTGGCTTGTGTTTAAAAAAAAAAAGTTGTTTTTTTCGTAGCGAAAATTTTACGGCGAGGAATTCTATTTATATCTGTTTATGAAGAGTTTCGTTGGTAGTTGTATTGTTTGAAAGCACGTACTGCAAATACTTGATAAATCCTCTGTTGAATAACAATTTTACTTGGAAACACTTAGAAAAAATATAATGAAAATGTTTTAGACTATGTCATTAAACGCCATTAAAACACTTCGTGTTCATTAAGACGTAAGAGTATCTCATAATCAACATCCTAAGCGTTCCGTTCATAAATAGGTAATTAATTAAATCTCTCTAGAGATCTCTCTGTCGAGTAATCGTCATTTAGACGAAGCGTAATTTTATTTCTCGTAAATAGAAACCCACTACAATGGAATGCAAGGTGCAGTATTATGAAAATTTTCACCGATTTCTTAAATCCAAATTCTCAAAGACAAAAGTAAACGAAAGATTTATTTTGATATTATAGTTTTTAGCTCTGTACAAAAATTAATTTACCCCTATACAGAAATCTAACAATACTTAAATTCTTGGTGAAAATAGTCTTACGTTGAAAGTTATAAGCGTTCGAGAAGATGTTGCACGATGCATTTTGAAACGTTACGTTTAAAGGATATTTTAATAAAACATTCCCCGATTATTGGCAAAATTCTAAAAACATCACACAACACTTCTCGCCAACGCCTATCAAACATAGCCGTGAACATCTCATAAACAATTCCATGTTTAAATTTCCATCTCATAAACACTTCGGTGTTTTAAAAATCCAATTTGAACATCAACATTACGGCAAACATCCGATAAACTTTCAATAAACAGACTACTTTTGGTTGTCCGAACTTATTACATTTTTACTGGTATTTGCGCTGCTGAAATAAAACGTAATGGCATTTCATTCAATTTGACATAATGGCGTTTTTATATACTACGCCGCGATACGGAGCGGAGAGCAATTAGCGGGCAATTAAAAGTATACTGAAACACAACGACGAGCGATGGAAATAGCAGAGCGGTTTTTATGCTTCTTCTTTTTACCCTCATGGAGTTCGGAAGTCTTTTTGAAATCGACTCGCGGACAGAGAGTTATGCGGCACCAACGGTGGCAAGAGCGTGCCGGGCGCGGCCGTGATAATTGGATTTCTCACGAATTATTATCGAAAGTTAACAAAGCCAGCGGCGCGGCGCCGAAATCGTCGAGTCGAGTCGCGCGTATTACCGTCGGGTAGGAATGTACGCGCTGATATCGGCGATTATAGATAGTATTTTCGTACTGAAATGAGCGCGGAATAATTAGCCTCATTATCGATTCTATTTATCTATACGCATTCCGTTTACATGGGGACCTACGTCATTTCAATGGAATTATCATTGATTCCTTTGATTCATATGGAATCAGTGCGCGATCCGTTTCATTCCGCGTGAGTCTCCACGATAACCATAAAAGTGTAATTTAATAAAGTGCGATTTCAAAACTCGTCGAGTTTGTTGTGTCTTTTGCAGACTTTGCCTTATAAATTAATAATTTGACTTGTGTGAACCCACTTTAAGCAAAGTAAAAAAGTTTAGAATAGAAATGAAAAATCGGTAAACTTGATTTAACTCATTAATATTAATATTAATAAAAATGAATTGAATGTAAATTCTTTGTGTGTGTGTGTGTGTGTGTGTGTTTGGGCTATTTATGCTATATTAACAATAAAAAACTATTTTTGAAGTTACAAGATATTAGCATATAAAGTTATGAAGAAAACAGCAATACCTTAAAGTGGAATACTACAATTTCATTTGAAATCCTTATAATTTCTAGCTTTTTGAAGTACAAATGAAAAGGAAGATATCAAGGTAAACAGTAGATTTAATTTAATGCATATTTATAATTTTGTTTCTTAAAATCGAACACTCTAGGTTCATAAAAAAGTATAATAGACAGATTTGATATATTTATAATTAATATTTCGGCTATTAACAATATTTTGAATTTTATCTTGATCTCTATCATTGATCGAATTACTCGACCGTGCAAGATATAAGCTCCATCGTGAAATAATTGCCACTAGGACCTCTCAAGAAACACAGCAAGTAAAAAACAGCGCTCGAAAATCTCATTCAGCTAAACGTATATCTGAAGGAGACGAAAGAAATCGGCGGCTTTCACAAACACAATAGCCACGAACCGTTGGTTGCAGAGCTAACAATACGGGAGGAGGAAACGATTTAAGCCGGAAGTCAGTGACACGACCAGACCGATCAATTTACGATTAATCGTCAGTTCTGCTCTCAAGGCATAATCCACTTCGAGACTTAAAGATTAAAAGGGATACTTAAAAATCATGGATTGCACTTCAGGGAACAGAATGTATAATAAAATGACGTTACTTGCGTAGATTTAAGTGAGATTTGTGAAGAAGTTAAATCATGTACAATTTATAAAATTAAATTATATCGTATATTAAGTTATATATGTATGTATAATTAATGGTAAAAAATATTTCAGTTTAATTTTTTTTATCTGCGACAACGTTATTAAGTTTCAAAGTTTAATTTACTTCTTTCTCTCGCGTTAAGTGGCCAATCACGGATAAAAGATTGTCCCGCATCGAGGTACCTGTGCGCGGCCGAGTGATTTTCCAGTTACGCAAATTTTCCAGTATCCGGCAGTCCATTCAGTGTGTCTCGCCGGCGACATGACTGACTACCGGCGGAAATTTACGAGATGACATAATTTCCGTGCAGCCCGCTGCCCGCCCAAAAAGGCGAGCCTCATCTTCGCGTCAGTTGCCCGTCCATTCATTGAATGCCAGGGAAAAATTCATAAATCATCGACTGCGAAAACGCGAAGGTCGTAGATCGATTTTCGCGGGTTATCTCGTATCCTTCTACCTCCGATACCAAATTTTTCACGTTGCGTTTGTTATCGGTCGTCGCGAACTTCCATGAATAAGAAATACCATGGCGTTATATATCTTGTAGCGCGATTTAAGAAATTGATTTAAAAAATTTTTACTTTTCAATTACCAATTATTATAAGTAAATCAAACAGTATTGCAATAATCTCTCGAATACTTTGATTCTAATTTTATTTCAATTTCTTTCTAACGGATTTGTTAACGATCGTTGTAGAGTGTATCAACGGTATTTGGGAAAAAGGATCTCGAAACTGTTACAAATGAGATTCGTACCTCGTTTTTTTTCTTTTATTTTCTTCATTATTATAATTAAATTTAATTTTATGCTTTTTAATTATACCGTTATATATAAACAATGTAATATTTTTCGTAATATCTTACGGAATTTGCAAAATGAAAAAGTAGCAATTGAATCGTACTTCAAAAAGAGATACAGAGGTACTTTTACATTAAGTAAAGATGTAGTCACGGACGAACGGAAAGGAACGGGAAAATAAATCTGCTTTCCTTCGTCAATACGGCGGCCCGCGAGGAAATAAAAGAGGTACGCCTAATAAAATTATTCCATCAGTGGATTCAACTTTTTTTTTCCGAGACTTAATTCCGCGTGGATCAGACGGAGCGTTCTTAATTTGAACTTCGTTCCGAGAGAAGCAGCTCTCTTCCTTTCGCTCGTCCGCAAAAAGTTCGGAGATTTCCTCACAAGAAAGATTCTCTGTGATACCGATATTGCGCATTGACGACGAACAAGAAGGGAAAACGGGAAATGTCATATGCGTCCGCCAGCTGTTACGTGTTTTAAAGCTCAAAAGCGTGACGCGCGTGTTTCACGACATGACACGTGCTCCGTTGCGCAGCATCTCGATAAATGGGGCACCGCTATGCGACAGAATGGATTGCGTCATGATACTCGGAAATGACGGTCCCTGTCCGCCGCGTCAGTCTATCAATTTTCCCTGTTTACGGAAAAGGAAAATAGAATATTTAATCATGAGATACGAAATGTCTGCGGGAGGAAAAGATACCTTTTAAAAGCTTTTGTAAATTGTTTTAGGAAAGATTTCTGTTATTATTCTTGTATTCTTTAAGGATGTTTTAAGGAACATTGAATATTTATTCGAGTTTTATTAATGTATGTAAGGAATTCGATTTAATTCGTAATGCTACGTTCCCATACCTCGTTGTCAAATTTGCAAATTAATACTATAATTAAAATGCGATTTTATATAAGAATAAAGAACAAACAAAAAAATAAACCAATAAGAAAATTGTTGGTTTTTATAATTTTATTATTTAAAATATTTTTTACATATTTATGTATATTAGTATAATTAATATATATTAGTTTTATGAAATCTATTGTCTGATGATAAAATTGTCCTATCCATAAGGTTAATTACTGTATAAGTTTTATCGGCAAACATAGAAACGACATTAAAAAAAAAAAAGAGAGTGGCCATTCAGTCGTCAGGACGACCAAATATCGAACGACCATGTATGATTTAGATTGGAAAACTCCGCGAATTTTAGTGAAAAGAACAAGGGAAAAGGAGAGATTGCCGAAGTGTTCTTCATTAAAAAGAATATAAACACAATCAATCTATAGAAGAACACGAAAAGTTTGAATCCTATTTACAATAGAATAATTAAAGCCGCTTAATATTGGTTTCTCATTATCGTCGTGTTGATATTCCTTTGTTGCTTCTAATCTTTTGACGCATTTGTAACTAACAATAAGTCCATGAGATCTCTCTTTTACGAATCTGACTACATTTGTAATACTTTTAACTTATTGTTTGGCTAAGGAAATACATAATATGTGATTTTTATCTTTATCGTATATTTAGAATTCGACTATTATGAATTCGCTGACACGAACATATGTTCCTGTTGTGCTTTCGTAACGTCTTGTTTAAATTAATCGAATTGTTCACTTGAAAACGACGCAAATTAAAGGTCGAAACGCGTGCTTTTTATTTAATAAATATTTTATGCCAGTCGACTAAATAGTATCGACTAAAAAGTATCGACTAAACAATCTTACTTATTTCCTGGGGACAATAAGATTAATTTTATATCGTTTATTATGATTTGTATTTTACTGCGATACGTTGTTATGATAACTCGTATTAAGATGTCAGTGTGGTAGACTTAACGTATTCAATGGATGATTAATACATCGCAGTGACGCGTAGAATATCGCGGACAATTATGCTTGATCGAGTGCAAAAATAAAATCTTCTTATCGTTTTTAATTTTTTTTTTTTGGTCGCCGTTAATGCCGAGCGGGCCGAGCAGAGAGGACCGAGCATGTCCAGCATAAATGTACTTAACGAAAAGAGAAAGTCATTCGTGCAAATGTAAGTGCAGTTCTGTAACGGCGCTTACTTAAAGCTAAACCGGAAGTGGCACTTTATTTCCATTGAAATTTGTTTAATGTACCGAGAAAGTGGATTAATTTTCTCGGTAATAATAATAATACAACTTTAAATGCATTTCTCCGGCGGCGCGAGTTCTCGCAAGTTCGACACAAAGTCCCGGTAGTTTCTCTTGTCTTTCGCGAATAGGAATATTGCGAACCGATAGAAACCAAGTGGGATTTATGCTAATTTCAAGACCGGGTACGGCATAGATCGCGCGGTAAATGACGTGTGAAGGGACTAGATAGAAAACGTTGTAATGTACGATATTGGGTTTTGCGGCAAACGCGGCTTTAAAGCGCGCGAAAATAGGACGAATAGCAGCGGCCGATGATACCCGATGAAAGGGTCCCTAGTGGCCTCGCTCTCTCTCTCTCTCTCTCTCTCTCTCTCTCTCTCTTTTTCTCTTTTTCTTTTTTCCCGTTTCCCACTACTTTTTCCTACTTCTCGAAGAAATTCGCTGGATATCGAACAGGAGAGAAGAGACGCAGGAAGAGAGTACGGAATGGTTTACGCCGCTACCGAGTAGTTGCGACAGATATAGACCACGAGATAAACGACGTATTACCGGTATAAAGCAACTTCCTCGACGCACGGCGACAGCTATACCTGTCAGCGTGATGTACCATTGCACTCATATCTTTCCCATAGCCTCTTTTCTCGATCCAATTCAACGGAATCTGCGGAATACGTGCGCGTTACACATAGCATGGGATATACCCTAGCACGTGTACGCGGAATATGATGAGATACCGCCAACATCGAAAATTCGAAAGAAATCTTAGAAAAGAAACGTGAAAGAACGAGAAAGAATGAACGCTTGGAAGTGTGAATTGTTGTAAAGCTTCAATATTGCAGCGCAATACATACAAGTGTATCTGAACAAGTGTCAAATATTCTGTAGATGTATTTCCATTGACTAAACATTAAAAGAGTTTATGTAAACATGAGTCTCGAAACCTTGTTTTTGAGATAGGAGAAATTTTTTTTGTGAAACATCTTGAAAACGACGTGATTGAAAAAATGTTTTAAATTTTAGAGTTTCGAAGAGTGTATGAAATCAATAAATAGTGATGAAATCAATTTTTGAAAAAATTGACTTTTTTTAAAATTATATGGGGATTATATAAAGTTCCATTTTTTTAAAAATAGAATCACATGATTTTTTTCAGTAATATCATTCCTCTAGTTATTCTGCACATAAAGATATTGAAAAATCAATAGTTTACAGGGTACTTTTATACCTTTATTCTAATATATTTTGACAGGCCTCGTAAACCATTGGTTTTTTTTATAGCCTTATGTTAATACTTTTATATGCAGAATAATTAGACGATATAAAAAATTATATAGTTCCGTTATAAAATGTAACTTTTATGTGACTTGGAAAAATTGCTTAAGCGAAGAAGAACGCCACTTTTTAATCGAGGTGAAGCTTGGTACTTAATAATATTTATAAATTTTTTCTAATGCAAACTGCACACTGATTATTTGTCGATCTTGAAACACAGTTCTAAACGTGCAAAAAATATATGTACATATATGAAAAATGTAAGGCTATTTTGTTACGTAGCGTATTTAAGTTTTTACAGCGAGATATCGTTAATTTTCTTTGCCTGTGAAATTGTCTGAAATATTATCAAAACGGAAATTTAATCGACCACAAACGGATCGATATCCGATATGTTTGCGAATTTCTCCCTTCTCCTTGATTATTAAACCTTTCGTTTATAACGATGTAGCAACCACATATCCATTAGGTATATTGCGTTTATCTCGCACTTTCGTGTAATCGTTGCATCATTACGGTGCAGCTGTTGAATTCGATACTAATTGATCGCTAGGTAATTCTGATCTCATTTGATAATTTGATACGCATCACGTGCGAGAAGTTGCGCATTTTCCGCGCGTAACAACACGTGATTGACTTTGATTTTGTTGTTTAATGGACCATTCAATTTTCGCGACGGTCCAATCTGGATTTTATTAAATGGCTTTCCTGCGGTCGTATTTTTCTTTCCCCTTTTGGCTTTCGGTTCTTATGCTTTGGTGAGTCTACCTCCGACAAACACGCGCTCGCGTCGACGATAAAAGTGGCATTTTTCGCGGTTTTTCTTGCGAGTAATGGTAACACGAAGATCTTTTTCTGAATGTTAAATTATTTTAAAATATTTCCGTTAAAATAAATCTGCGCGTTTTGTAGTTTTTAACGTATAAATCAGTTTGAATTATTACTCAATTATGATTTATATGAAAATATTTTACTTAGAAACGAAATATATAATTTGACAGTAACACTAAGTCAATTGTGTATAATTTGACTATGATAAATATAATTTTAAAAATTTGTGAATCAATTATTATCTGTAAGCATTAGAAAAATTTGTCTAATGAAATTACTACTTGTCAGATTAATATAAAATTTAAACCGTCTATGACGAAATTGTTCTCGAACGTAGTAAGGATGGGATTCTCGGTTCAACTTTCGGAAGGAATTACGCGCGACGGTATTCCCGAAATGGAGCAGGCAGACGGAACGTAAGAGGAAAGTTTTCGCACCCGAGACGCGTCGTTTCTCCGCGGACGCGATTAAATATGGTACACATGGGCGTATCTTGGTGTCACGGTCGGAGTTGCGGAAACGAGCGTGGAAAAAAGTGGCTGAACGCGCGCGCGAACGCGTTAAACGAACCGCGACGTCATAATTCCCAACGCGGTGGATATCGCGATAATTTAATTTCGCTGGAATGAAAGATAGCGGCGCCTTCACAAAGTAGTTCCGACCTTGCAGCGCGAGGAATTACGTCGTGCATTCGCGCCGGGGCGCGCGCAGGGCCCCCCTTCCGGCGTTCCGCAAGTCGCTAAACTGGGAAGCAACCCGAATTCCTTATCGAATTTCCAGTACATTATTCCTCATGGAAAATTACAATTCGCATAGCGGGAATATGAGTCATGTTAACGGAGCCAGAATAGAACGGCAGAAATTATTAGCAGCATTGACAATGTGCGCGAATACGAAATATGGAGGAGCCAACTGTCACGATGGGCATAGCTATGTGTGAGTACGAACGATATACATATTTGATACACGCGCGAGAGTAAATGCGAGATAGGCTTTTTTCATTTTCAAAACACTATGTAATTATTCATACTAAAATTTTTATTGAATAAGTTTATAGAGAAAAAGTTATTATACCTTATCTTTATATTATACCCCATTTAAATTAAACCATTTTTTCTTATTTACTTGAAATTAACTCTTTTTTTTTTTAATATAGAATGCTTTTTGCACGTAAATTGTCTGCGATTTGATCCTTTATTTCGTTCGTTGGAATAATAGTGTGCCATTCTTCTATCTAATACACACACATACACATATATGTTCAAAACCGATGAAATATATTTTATTTTTCATCCCGACGTGGAATTGACGACAAATCTCGTTTCACATGAGAATATCCTTCTTTACTTTGCATGACGATCAATTGCAACGAAGTTTTTATCCTGATTTTTTTCTTTTTTACGCCACGACTGACCCGATAATTAATCCCGCAATAACAAATCCTCTTTTAGGAAATTGTATTTTTCCTCCAATGGAAATCTCTTCCGCCGCGTCGCGCAGCAATAATCTATCCTTTCACCTTTATCATTAATTTTAAAATCTTTCATCAACACGATCGGTCCTCAGTTTCTAACACGGCCACAAATTGGATTTCTTACCGACGTAAAATTTATTCTGCCTCCACGGCGATGTATCGCCTTCGTCAGCTGTTCCTATATTACATCGCTTTTTACATCGTTATAACACCGATAAAGTCTCACAAATTCGATTTTTCTGTATTTTTTATAAAAAAATTTCCGTATAAAAAAAGCTATCTAAATTTCAGAATAATTAGTGATGGAGAACTCGTCGGAAAAATTTCGTCGCCCAAATTTCTCTTAGACGATGTTTTTACACAACTTGTGACTCGTTAGGGAAAAGCTGAAAGGAGCCTGGCGTCTCGTGTTGCGATTAAAAGATCAAAAAAGAAGAAAAAGAACGAAGATTGTCGTATAAATTGCGCGCGGTGGCGCAACTGCATGCATAACTGAAGCATAATCTCAAGAAAGAGGGAGAGAGGGTTAAACCTTTTAAGAAAAAATTAGTCGACAGCCGAAGATAAAAACGTTAATTTGCCGGGAATGTCTATTTGTACGGTCTTTGTGGTCATTGGCTGAATATCAGCGATTCTTATCCGGTTTTCTTTTAAACATTTGTTAAAAGGAGAGAACTACGACTGCCGATAGGAAATAATATAACGCGTTGGTGTTTTTGCTCAACTGCGCGTGAACCTTTATCGAGAAAAATGGAAGGAAGTGTCACAGGTTGTTTCCGGTTATACGATGATCATGGATGAGAGTGGATGAGAATTTAAGGGGATCGTCTTCCGTAGTTCGTAATCGTTCCCCGCGGAAATGGTGTAACTTATGGAGGTTTACGAAGATAACACCTGCCGCGAAAATGGTTTCGGTATATTTTATCCTGGAGGAATTCTTCCTCTCCGCGGAGGAGCAAAATATTAACTAATATTATTTAATCAATTTTCATTTTACTTCGCCGGATATAATATCGTAATATGTGGATTTTTAGATTATGGGAAAATGGGGAAATAATCTTTTGTACTCTTTTGGATTAATAACTAAAAATAACATGCTTCTTACCGTCGTTAATATTAATTACATAATTTAATATATTAACTTATTAATAAACTCATTAATTTAAATGATATAAAAAAGCTTACTTTTATGACACATTAAGCACATTTAACGAGCTTGGGTATATTTTATTTATTAAATAATTTTTGAAAAATTTAAAATTTTTATATTCAAATTATATATAAAAGTTTCTTGCCGTTATGTATGAAAGTGACAAGAAATGATTATGCTCTTAGTAACTTATATTAAGAAGTAAATATCAGGATATCGTCGTCTGCGTTGCTCCCATTAGTCTCTTCGCGACGATTCATCTTCTCTTAAAGAGAATGAATCGGCAATATAGAAAGTGAATTGTACTGGAGAATAAAAAGAATTTGAGTGGAAAAGAGAGTATATTTATATTCTGAATGCATTCTTTCTCATATTTTTATATATAATCATATTTTATCACAATTTGACATTATTTCAGATTTATTTAATAAATTAACTAATTCGATAAATAACGTTATCATTTTATCCGTTATTATTTTTTATTTAGAAATAAAAATAGTGTAAATAATGTAATTTTTATAGTTGCTAATTATTTAAGAATTTATCTTTTTCTCATAATCAAAATTAGACTAAAATCAAGAATTTTTTTCGTTATTTCTTTCAATTTTATAATTTAAAAAATAAATTGCAGTCGAGTAAGAGAAACTTAAAGTAATTATGAAACCAAACTGTTGTACTTTGAAAAATACACTTATTACATTACATTATCGTCGAATTTCTTGAATCTACACGGAAAAAAGTTTGGCACTACAGTAGCACCAACTAGTGTAACAGCTGTACGAAATGAGAGTGCGCTGTTGTACTTCTCTTTGGCACGGCAGTTCTCTCAGTTTGGGAGCCCTGCTGTCCCAATCGGGAGCCCTGCTGTCCCAATCTCGCACCGCAGCATTCCTAACCTTAAAGTGCAGTGGTTGCCCCATCAGGGTGGGGAGAACAGTTCTCCCGGCGCTTAGTGCTGCCAGTTACCCAAAACTGGCACTCTGTAGTCCTAAATGCGAGGTGGCGCTGCACTACCACCTATGATGCAGCAGTAGTGCCAAACTTTTTTCCGTGTATATGGAATCTTTGCCGTTGGATAGAATGTAACAGCAAAACATAATGAAAGGAAAAGGATAATTCTTTCTGCTGGAGCTTCATTAGGAACGGCAATCGACTTACTGGTTTTAATGAGGTATTGCGACTGATGGGGTTACGAATGAAGAGCTTCTGGATTTCATTAACAGATATCTGCTTTGTTTGCAGCAGATTTTGCAAATTGTGCACAATTGCATTAATCTCGTTTCTCTTTGAAGGACTGACGAACCTTTCACATTTTCAGAATTTCCACCTACAAGAATTAGTTTATAAATTTTACCCGTGACTCGGAAAAAATGTCATATGCGATTGCGGGGGAAAAAGCCTTATTGCTATATGAATTAATCGTGTATTCACGAAACGGTTTATTTACGATACGTTGTAATAAAATTTGTAATTCAATTTTTCCACTGCCCTTTACACAAGGATTTAATTACATGCTTTAATTAGTTAATTACAACCTCTTTCGTATAAATGGCGTATATATTCAGCAGCATTCGCAAACTGCGCTGATCCGGAAATACGAATGTTTCCAGTCAATGAATCGATACGTCAAAAGCAAGTCTCGTAGAAACACCATTATGAAAGTTTAATATTATTGTATAGTATTTCATATTTTTAACCGTACATACTGTACCGAAATTATGTTAAATTAAACTGGCGAACTCAATACAACTCTTTTATGATGTTATTATTGCAGCCGATATGAATATTGCTAATATATACGTAAACACATAAAATTCTCCAATATTATCATCAATTGATATAATTCGCATATTTACTTCTTTGTCATTAATACTTTTTGAATAAATCACAATTCAAGCTACCTACATTGATCCGGTTAAAACTGATACAAGAGAAGTTCTTAAAGAAAATTACGAGATAAACAAACAGTGCTTGCTGCAATATTGATTATGCCGGAGCCCTTTAAAAGATATAATGCGTCTGTAGGAAAATAATTAAAGTACGTTATAAAGGAAGAATTTTGCGCAACAAATATCGGCATACCACGTGCTTCTCGATTGCATAATCTGTTTTCTTCAATTTTCATCATTATATTATGAACTTTAAATAAGTTATTTGAAGTTAAACCTCTATAGTGAAAAATGTTACTTTTATAGAAATTATTGTAATGAATATCAAGTCCAACAAATTTAAATATTTCTTCACATATAATTACTTATTAAAAAATTTTTTTTATATTTAATAAAAATGTATTTTTCTATTAATATTATTTTATCGAATTCTTCATTTTATTATTTGAATATTGAAAGTATTATAATTCAAAACCTTCATGCAATTATTTCAGAAAAAATCGGTTTTGACAAGAGAAAAGGTTTTACATGGGAGATAAGCTCGTTAAGATATTTCTCGTAGAATGATAATCCATATTAATACCTGCTGTTTAGGTTTTTTTCAATCTAATTTTTTTTACAGTTTTCTATTTTCTCGCAGTTTTATACTAGCACTTCCGGGCGCAAATATCCGCGATTACTGGGATCTATGTTCTATTGCACGAACGTTACGTAGGAGTGCTGTCAGCTGTGCGATATTACGGAAATTTTGCGCGAATCGGTGCGATACATGTCTATCCGATTTTTATCACGCCCGCGCATCACTTCGGACGTTCCAAAGTGAAGAATATTGTTCGCTTGTAACGACGCTGAACTTTGAACTTTGAGTCGAGAAACTGCAACGTGCGGTCTATAGTGAATGCAAAAAGGTGGAAACGATATAATTCGATTCAGATTCGAGATCTATGATATTTTTAACTCGCACGAAACAAAATTCAGTCATCGTGATTGCCACTTCTTCAAGTTTTAATTCAATTTGAGTGATCTTTGTACGTGATATAAAAACCAATGTCATACTCTCTAAAGCTCGCGGAGTGAAACGTACTCTACTCTTACAAAAAAAGTACGAATAATAAAACTTCTCAGCAATAATAATCTGCCACTGACCAATTTATTGTAGCCAGTAATACTTTTTTGTCGGAGTAATAGAGAAAATTAAGCTTGTGCGAATTATTCAAGTGATTTGCCGCTCTAACAAGAGTTTAAAATAATAATTCATACAGTAGAATCGTATAATTTTACTCGTCCAAACTGCAAGTTTGAAGGATAGTAATCGCGAACGGAGTTCCACGTGGTATCGCCACTTAATATCAAACCTCCTAAGCGGAATTGCGATCGCTACGCTTACGCGACATCGGAGTACCTTGACGCACTGACTTAGAGATGGCTCTCTGCATTTTCCGTACTGTCACCGATCACCAGCCCGATCGCACTCTTCGACGAGCGATTACTTTTGCTTTCAGTGCAAACCAAGCACGAGCCGAGGTAACACACGAGACGAGGACGAGAAAGAGAGAAAGAGAGAGAGAGAGAGAGAAAGAGAGAAAGAGAGAAAAGTCACGAAAGTCCCACAAAAATCAAACCGGTCCGGGTTTCAATCCGAAGCCGATCTCGATTTTTTTTTTCGCGAGATTCCTCTCGGCGGACGCGATTTCTCGCCAAGTCTCGTGGCCGGGGGTTGCTTGCGACGTGAATGCCAGATGAATACTGGAGGCACGTCACATCGGGCGCCGGGTTTAACTCCCTTCTACGTGTGCCTCTCATCCCTCTTCCGGTCCCCGCCAGCATCCCTCTCCCCGCTCCATTCCTTCGTCGGACGCGCATCCACCCACGCAACTGTTGCGCCCCCGCCCGTTTCTGATCATTCCTCAGCATTTCGCCGACCGTCGTGTCGACCGTGAGCGCATGGGGTGGTGTGAATCGAGCCACGTGGACGATCGATCGCGAATCGCGATCGTGCCCGCGCATTAAAGTATATTCATGCAGATGGATTGCGAGTTAAATGCGATCAATTATCGATCTTTTCGACCGCCAGAAGCGTCGTTAATGAAATTAATAGCGATATCGTTGCTTAAAAGAATTAATTAAATATATCGACCTTTCGATATTTCAAGCGCGGTTATAATGCCGCCGTAAATTTGATTAAACCGTCACTTTTAGAACAATAAACGATCTCAGAGCGGATACTAATTTAATTAATCGACTTTCGGCTGTGAAAGCTGGACTAAGTAGTTGCTGATTAGGTAACAATTTAGTGAAAAATAGATGTAGCAGTTTTATAATATTAAGTAAACTTTATAACTCTTGACAAGTTAGGAGTTAAAGTTTTTAACACCCGGCTTTTTTTTTACAGTACACCGTCGCCAACAGACTACATCTTACTTTAGTTTGCACTAAATCTGTCTTAATTGCTTAGACGAGAACTTCTGACGCGAGAGCACAGAACCGTAATTAAGACGCCCATCGGCAATCAACTCTCGAAATGTATGTCAGTTGTCGATCTCTTGGTAATTTTCTGTCAAATGAACGATTCATTCGCATTTATCAATTTTAACAATTCATTAATAGATTTTGTTATGGTGTTTAATAAGTTATTACAGTATACACGTTATTTCACACTAAAATATGAATTGATGTAACAAATCATTATATGTAATGCCAGAATGCTGGGTGTTTTTTATTATTTTTCCTTAATTGCTTTTTTATCTCCACTTTTGTGACATTTTAATATTTTTTACGTATTGTCGATAACATTAATTTTTATCTTGTAATTATAAAAGAAATATTTAACTGATTATTTTATTTTTTTAATAACTAATGTTACTTTTTTAACAATATTTTTCTATAATCTTATATTGCAATTACGTTAGATAGTGAAAATTGACAATGATTATCGCCAAATCGATGATTGTTTCAAAAATTCAATATTTATTTAGCAATTTATACAGAAAAATGTATATTGTTTTAAGAACATCTTTATTTTTGAAATAAAAATTAAATATTAAAATAGGATTATATAACATTGAACAAACATAATTTGTTTACATGAAGAATTAGTTTTATAAAAAAATATATATTCTCATATTTAATAATAATTTTCATGAATTGAAAAAAGTATTGAATAGAAAGTAATAATATTTTTAAACCAAGATTTTTTTAAATACTATTTTTATCAGAACAATTATATTGTGCTTTTAGATGACTATTATGATGATAAAATAAAAAATATTTTGGTAAAATTATTAAATTTTTCAAAGAAGATTAAATTATATAAGCAGAATATAAGTTGCTTACATATGAGGCAAAGATTGTTGAATAGAATAGGGTATACTTAACGATGATTGTTAAATAGAATATATTATCAATGTGATATTAATGTTTTCTCTGTGTTGAGAGTTTATATTATATTATTTAAACAATAATATAAACGCCTCTGCGTTAAAACGATAAACGGGAGCGGTTATAAAAAAAAGGGGTCGTGAAAAATGTGTTAATCGATTTTTGCAGGCGCGAGACCGAGAGCGTGCGTTGATGTTCTCGCGCCGTCGAGGACGACGACGACGACGATAATGTGCACGTCGTACTTTGTAAACTCGGCTCGAACAATGCATAAAACACGTCGGCGCACGTAACTCGCCTTCGCCTCCAACTAATTAGCCTAGATTTATTAACGGCAGTTTTGTAACGGTCGTAGAATTCTTACGGCCAGTAGAATTCTTCCGTCGAGGCCGCTTAATTAATTACTCTGCCGTAGGGCAAGAGATGGTAATAATGCGTTTCTAATTAGTCGCGTTCGCGCGCGCGTAAAATACCTACGAGCTTGCAACCAATGCGAGATAAGATAGGGGAGGGATAGGTGGGAATGTTCAGAAAAGATCGCGCGCGCGGTTAGATAATTTTCCTCCGTCGTTATTTTTTTTGTATATGCTTCTTTGAAGAAGTGTGCGTTGATTGAGGAAGTTCCCGATGAGGTGAAGGCTTAAATATCAGATATCGGTGGTAAAATCGACTAGCATTAGATTTGTATCGGTTTTTTTTTTTTGTAATTTCAAGCGTAAATTACACACCTCTCTCACAGCATACTCATTAATTAAAATTGCATATTGATCCGACGGACGAGCTGTTTTTTAGTGTGAACGGATTCATTCGTCGGAAGGAATTGAACGTAATGGCTTCTTTTTCCCATGTGCGAAAATTCACCGGTAAAAACCGCCGGGGATGCGAGGTATTTCCACTCGCGAAGTCTCTCACTGCAGTCAATCTTGACAGTTCTCGAGCGGACCCGCGCGTGGCCTCCGAATAGAATGTGATCTCGGAGATGTACGAGGTGTGACGTCCACCGACAATTTCATGAATAATTGAACGTATGCTTTAAGCAGACCGATCGTGACGTATTGGCGGGGTATCTGTTCGTCCTGCAAACAGAATATCCTACCTAACCGTCTGGACTGCTTGATTGATTAACAGTTTGTGTTAAATTTTCAATCACTGAATCTTACGCGGTGGAATTTTATACAATTTGTTTGCAGCAGACAGAAATAATTTATATGCCACGATTGAGTAATACTTTACGTACATTACATTTTAATTTAATCGAACGAACGGTAAACAACATCTTATCTTTACTTAACAAATATATTTTACATTACGGTGTGCGAAGCTATTATTCTCGCTTTTCTTACAGTGAGATACATAAGAGAGTCACGATGAAGATCGCAAAAAATATAGACAAGTGTATCTTCTTATCATGGTTACTTGGAACAGTACTTAAAATGGTCTCTGAAAGAAAACCAGATGTAAGTCGTGCGATTTAATTAAACAGTATCAATATGTTCTGTTCGATTGCCTCGCTCGCGGTCGTGCTCTTTCAAGCGGCTTTCGCCAACGATGTGTCCGAGCTTCAAAGTTCAGAGTTTAAATACATCAATAAAGGTGCTGTATCGATAGCGGAATTGGTGAGTCAGAATCAAATATTCTGCGATATAATAGAAAATGATAAGGATTTATTTAAAAAATCACAAAAATAAACATACCTACATTCACACAAATAAACAATTGAGTTTTCTTTCAAAAAAGTATGACGTGTTCGTTAAAAAATAGCTATGATATGCATATATGTTTTTTATACATATATGTTTATTTTTATGATTTTAAGTTTTGTGTTAGATTATATTGTTTGAATTTAAGATTTACACTCTTAATTTTTAACTTTTTAATGTTTTTGTTTTTGTAAATATTGGTTACCAATTTTTAATAAGAGATAATACAAGAAAATATTTTGTAGAAGAGAGAGAGAGGGGGGGAGAGAAAAAGACAAAGTTGATCTATATATCCAAGTCAAAGTTTTTTACTGGCAAAGTACTGGCTCCAGTACTGATTTATCGTATATGATATTGACGCAGTACCAAGTGCCAGTACGGATTTAATACTAACATAATACTGGAATGGTTAGAAAAAGATCTGTATTAAAAAATAGAATCGTAACAGTACCGAAAATTAGTAACAAAATTTAACAGTATAGACAATCAGTACTATCACAGTGTAGAAAATTACTGCCATACAATACGAATATCACGCTCATGATACTAATATTTGCGCATTAAAAAACTTATCAAAAGAAGATTGATAGTGATAATTTTAAGAATTATTTTATCTATAATTGAATTAAATTTATGCGTTATCGAATTAAAATTTAAAATAAAAATAATAAAAGCATGTAATATACATAAATCGCGTATTTAAAATAAAAAAAGAAATATACAGTTTTATTTTTACTAAATTATTTTATATTCAATTAAAAAAATGATTATTTTATAATTTTATAATTTTATAGTTATTTTTTTATTGAATTTTGCAAAAATTTCTAGAATATTTTTAAAAAATGTTATCTACCCTTAAATGGAAATTATTTTTATTCCGTATAAGTTTCTATTGAAACATCATTTATACTTTTGTTGTCACGTAAAATAACTATATATTTTTATTATTAAATTCTATAAACCATGTAAATTCTTTTATTGCTTATATAAAAATTAAATTGTATTTTATGTTCCTGTGCAAACAAAAACTGATATTTATATTAAGATATTTTTTGATAATGTCGAAAATGAATTACATTGTTTTTAACAATTTTTCCATGTTTTTATAACATAAATACACGCTATATTTACGCATTTTATATACGCATTGTGCACATATTGTTCGTTCGATTTCCTGCGCATTTCATACACCGTATACAACATCTGTTTTTAACAGCCTTGACTATAATGAATGAGGATTATAGATTAATAAATGTTCGAAATATTAACCGTATAGAACATTTTTTTTAATAAAGTATTTTTATAAACCAAATACACACATTATATTTTATTGGAAATATTTTAGGTCTTTAACTAAACTTTAACTAGAATTAGTCCTATAGTTTTTCTGTAGTACATAGAAGTACTTCATGAAAAAATAAAATGTGATTTATAATTTTGTATAACAAGCATTTGGATAACTTTTTACGCTGCTCACATACCCGTGTACGAGGCATGGCAAATGCAAATTTCGTGAATGTCATTTTCGTGTCGCATGTCATGATATAAATATTTTTCTACGCTCACAACCTGATGGTGATCCAGTGAGACGAATAAAAAATACTACTATCACGAATGCATCAACCGTGTATTATAATATTGCAATTCAAAGTTTTGTGTAAAAAAAAAAATTAGATAAGTATGATGTCAAAAAAATATTTAATCTTGAGAAAATTTTGCTTCTTGTGATATTTTTGTCTATTTTTCTGAAAATTTGTAAGATGCATACGTTATAATACGCATACAAATTTTTATTTTAAAAACGAGAGAAGCGATGTATATTTTTGTCTTCTTGTTTTAATAGGAGTTCATGAGCAAACAAATTAAAAAGACTTTGCAGAACTTTATATCAAAACGCTATCCATCAACGTTCCGTCGAATCAGTTGATTAATGCATCATCACGATTTTTCTCTTGAGTCGCTTTCTTACTTTCCTAGCATGAAAAACAGGTCTCCTCGCCGAACAAACCGTTTTTTTTTGCAACTTTGTTTTTTTCCAGTCAAGAATAATTCAAGAATAATTTGCATTTGGTAATTACATCTGAAAATTGATCGCAGAATTTTACCTTTCGAGAAGAATGAGAAAATTCCTACAAAATAATTTGTTTAGATAAAACAAATTAGAAACGAATATGAAAAATGAAAGAATACGCCAATAATTACATAGTAAGTTTTCTAAAGATTAGCTTTTGTTTCGTATTAGTAAAATAGTAATAGAAGAATCAATGGCACGTACAATCCAAACTTAGTATCTCTCATAGTTTACATTTTTATTATTTTATGTTTTCATTAAATTTTACGATAAATCTTTCTGTTCAATTTATTTGCTCAAGCATGACTCTAATTCTTTGGCAAAAATCAAATTCCGATATTCGCGCAATCATCTGCGAATCGACTAATTGTATTAGTAGATGAAGATAAAGCATGACTTTACAAAATAAACGTCGTGAATATATCGTCACGTTGGAAGTTACCAAAGAAGTTACTAAAAAGCTTAAAATGGTTTTATCCCTTTAATAATTTGACGAAATAACTTGTGTATTAATTGATCAATCCCTTATACGTATGTAAATTCTTAAAAATATTTTTAATTTTTTATCTGGTAACGTGATTAAATTTTTATTTATAGATATTAATTACTTAATGTCGTGTATATGAATTTTAATAATAAATAATAATTAATTAGAATTATTTATGTTTATATATTATTTATTTAGAAAAAACAGACTATGATCATTAATAACGATATTAAATAGATATGGCATATTTCCTCTCTTTTTTATTTACTTAATATATTTCTTGCTTTATTTAATATATTATTTGTCAAATTTTAACGTTTTATTCTGCTGAATGTCGATCAAGACGAAAAGCTTGCGACTGTTTAAACACTTACAAGGCTTTCATAGAAGCAGCGATAAAGTTTGCGCCAATGACAAAACGTAATTATGAAGAATTCTAACGAAGGTAGCGATGCTCTGAGCAAATAAGAAGGGAAGCAACGCTTTTAAGGCGATAATGAAAGCTGCTACAGGCTGTAGTCTCCTCCATATTCCTTTGACCTTCGTCTTAAACGTCTCTTTATCTTTCTCTTCATTATTCTTGATTTAATCCGTAGTCGTGCCAAATCGATTAGTTTGGATCGTAACACAGTAAGCTTGTGTATTTAAAATTATGATTTTTTTAAAGTAAGATTCCATCAAAATAAGATAAGACACGAAACATAAACATCACTAAGAAATTCATGCAGCTTTATAAAGAAATCACGAAGGCTTACGAGGATTTCAGAAATAAATCACCTTCGAAATTTACTTGTAAGTTATTTATTCAGATCACAGTAGGAAGTTGGTTCTCTCAGTTGAATAATTCGTGTTAAGTGCTTTTCAAGGTGTTAAAATTCTAACTACGCTCTGTACGATGAATCTGACGTGTCGATAATTAAACTCAGTTACAACAATTCCCAACAAACCTGCTGGGCATTTCGTGAATTGTGAAAGGATGAATATCGCTAAACGACTTTGCTTAGACTTTAACGGCCTGTCATGTTTATTCATATTCGCACGTGGATAAGGTTGCCATCCGTTCTCTTTTCCTCGGACACTATCCTCTTTTCTCAGAGCATTTGGGATCATCTGGGGAGATTTTTGAAAGTGTTGAAAATTTGTTTACCGTGCTTTTTTCTTTACCGTGCTTTTTCCAATGTTACGACCACTTATTGAACGGCTAACAATTAAATACAACAAAATAATGGTGTAATTCTTAATTCCAAATTTGTAGCTAATTTTTCTCATGGAATTTACAGTCAATTTAAGAATGAATAATTTGAATCATAATTTAAATTGATAAGAAATATAGATATATTTGTGTGTAGATCTAATTTATTTACAGAATTTGGCAGAGAAGGAAATAATTAATACAATATTTTACAGTAAAAATATTGAATTAATTTTTTTCTCTTTCTTTTTTATTCTTTTAGGATTAAATGTTATATAAATTAATATACGAAAAGAATTATTAGATTCAGCCAGTTTTTTAAATATATGGACGTATACAATAATAAATAAATAAATAAATATTTCTCTTCTGTCTCGTTTCTGATAAAGCATTCGTGAATTCCACATTGCACATCAATGTGTGCTAATGAAATTAAATAATATGAAGAGATAAAGCTACGGTGACCATATGTCAAGTAGCTATCCTGCAGATTTGTATATTTTTTAAAACTTAATTTTATCCTTTATTTTAGAAATAATATCGCAAATTCTTTTCTGAAAATTAGCATTCTAGTATCTAATGAGCAAATTTTTATGCAAACAAATTTAATTTTGTGCAATATAATTTGTGTCTTTCGTCAATTATGCTTTTTAATTTTTTAAATTAAAATTATTTAAATTAAATCTGTGTATGTTTCATTTTTTATTATTTTGGACCGATTTTATATTAAAACTAAGAGTTAACTTCTTTTTAATACAGCTGAATAATACAGTTTCAAATTATTAAAAAAATTGCACGGTGTATATAATTCTCATATATTGCGAAAAATTTTTTAATAAAAACATCGAGCCTTGCCATGTGTGTGGCTAATCTCTTCTCGGAAGCAGAGCTTTCGCGTTTTCATGTGACATTTGGCACGCGCCAAGCGCGATCCGAAGCGCTAGAGTTTTTTCTTTTTCACGAATTTTCTCTTCCGATTCTCAAAGCCAATCAGCTACTTGCCCCCTCCCACGGTTCGCCAGGCAACTCAGTACCAACGCGAACACGCGAGGGGAAGGTTACGTCGTTTACTCTTCGCGATCGTGCGTTTTTCGACTCCGCAAGAGTCGTCTTTTTAGTACCGCGAAGTGAGATCTCATCGCGTTCCTCGCCGTCCTCTCGTCGGTCGAGAGTGAATTTCCCCGCGGGAGGCATCGCCGGGGATGTCAGTGTCCGGCGTACGCAACGAAAAGTGTCGCGTCGCCGCCATTAATTGTCTCGTCTTTTTAGTGCCGCGAGGTAAGATCTCGTCGCGTTTCTCGCCGTCCTCTCGTCGGTCGAGAGCGAGTTTCCCCGCGGAAGGCATCGCCGGGGATGTCGAACCGAGCCGATGCCGTGCAAAGTAGTCGCGTCCCTCGCGTCCCTCTCCCCTCTCGCCTGTGAGAAATGGCGCGAAAATCGGTTGAATTTTTTGTCGCGTCGTGTGCACAGTGACGGTCATGTGCGACGCGGTTCATGTACAACGGTCGCCCGCGTTCGTGTCGTGGTCCCCGTGTCCCCGTTTCCGTTCGATCTCGTCGCGTCCCCACGTCTTCTCGTCGATCGAGAGCGAGTTTCCTTGCGGAAGGCGTCACCGGGGATGCCAGTTTCCGGCGTATGCAACGAAGAGTGTCGCGTCGCTGCCATTGTCTCGTCTTTTGAATGCCGCGAGGTGAGAGCTCGTCGCGTTCCTCGCCGTCCTCCTCTCGTCGAGAGCGAGTATCCCTGCGGAAGGCATCGCCGGGGATGTCGAACCGAGTCGACGACATTAATCGGCGTGCAAAGTGGTCGCGTCTCTCGCGTCGTTAGCATTTCCGATCGTGTCGAGTGCGCGTGTGTGTGTGTGTGTGTGTGTGTGTGCGCGAACGCATCGAGGAAAACATCATCGATTCATTGGCTGGTGAGTAAATTTATTTATTATATTCGCGGAATTAATTGGCACGTGGTGTTATCGTCAGTATATTTATTTAAGAATTGTATAATATATAATATAATGTTTTTATTAGCAGCACTATCGAGGATTTACTACCTTCATCGACAAATCGTGAAATGGCATGACAAACAATTTCAAGTTTAGGACATATGAGACACATGTACGAAAGGTGATGCTGCTACCGCTTTTAAGATACTTCTTGGTAAGTGATTTGTTTTCATAATGCACAATTTGTCTTATAAATAACTCGCTCTCGTTCATAGAGTTCCATGCTCAAAATAAGCTCATTTTGCAACAGGCTGAGTGCTATCGGACTCTATATGAATTCGAAGATATAATTAGTTCGAATAAATGATATAACTATTGTTATCATTTACTCGAAACAATTTTTGTACATTACACGACTTAACTAATTGTTGTTATAGTTATCGATATTATCTGTAATATTTCCATTGTGGAAGTATTTGTATTATTTTTATATTATTTGCAAAATTTATCACTACGTAAACCAATTGCTCTCCATCAGCTTTTCTGTAATGAAAAGCACATATTTTGAAAGTGTTGAAAATATGTCTGGAAAAATTATGCGCGTCCAGAGTTTTAAATATTTCAATTACTTATTTCTTTTACCGTGCTTTTTCCAATGGCACGACCATTTATTGAGTGGCTTTTATAATATTTATTATGTGTAGTTAACGTATTCTCATATATGTCCGGGGTTGCAACAGAAATGATCCGATAGATCCGCGAACGTATTACAATTTATGGCGATAATTAGTTCTGCATGTGGCTGCACGTACAAATTCGTCATTAATCGTGGGAAGTCGAAAATAATTGTCGCCGCAGTAGCATCGAAAAGGAGGAACATAGCGTAATGCAATACACTGTTAGCTGAATAAAATTGCCAATAGATTGCAGTAATATTGTTTTTATTCATCTGGTTGAAATATTTCTGTCATTACTTTTGTCGATTTCTTTCTGCGTGTGATACAATGACTAATTGTCATATCGCTAACGATTAATAATTAAATATAATTAGCTAAACATTAATAATTCCGATTATAATGGAAATAATTTTCAGTAATGTCTCATTATTACCATTTATTAATTATCTGAAGCGTCATTAATTACATTTGTACTACCAACGACAGTTGGAGGCTTCAGAAATCCCGGGATATCATTAGGCTTATCCGTGGAAAGGGTAAGATGCATTTAAGCCAAGTATACTGAGCAGGCTGATCCAGTTACACGCGCATCGAGTATAACGTTCATGGTATAGCATTCCCGAGAGATACTGCACTATTGAAATGGTGCGAGATATATTACTTACGAGAAACGATCTGGAAATTCCTCAGCAAAAACGGCCAATAGGAATTGACCGTTAGGGAAGCTTCTCATCGGGAGTTTTCCTCGCCATAAGCGGCAAGAAGGAGAGAAAGAGAGAGCAGCCGGAGGGGACGCAAAAATGGTCCAATACCTCCTGGAATCCGGTCGAGTCTTTCTAGAGAAAAACGTAATACCAATAGTCACGCTGCACCTACTTTGACAAAGTTCTTTTTCGTCGAGTTCAGCACGTTCCTTTTTTTTTTCCATCGTATTTACGAGTAATCCGAGAAATTGGCACTGCGAACAACGACGATGCGTTTTGTACCCGTACCAAGAAATCGCTGAGTGAGCTTCGCAGTAGTAAAATAATGCTTTATTTTATTTTGGAAAAACTATGCATAAGTTTCTTTTTTTAAAAACGTAACATAGTCTATAGAAAATGAGGTAAGAAGAAAAATATTAATATTAAAAAATAACTTACGGCGCGATAATAATATTTTGTGCAAGCTAAATTAATAAAAGCGTTACGGTTTATTACAATTATTTCTTGATAGAAATTAAATTCTAAATAGAAATTAAAAAGCAAGAAAGAATATGCATGTTATATTGATTATTTATAACATTTGTCAAGCAAGTTATACAATTCTAAAAATACAATTTTCGCAATTGCGAAATTCTTTCTTTTACGATGATTTAACTCATTGAAACCTGTGCAGCATACTTTATAAGAATTCATGTTTGATGATAAAAACGACCTGCTGTAAAATTCTTAACTTTTTATATGCAGACTCGACGAGAAACCGTTTTAAGGCTTTAAATACAAGAATGATGGTGCAAATAAGACTTTCGGAGAAAATTGTATCGTGTATGGCGCATCATCCTATGCTATTGGTCGGAAATACATCTATGATCCTCTGATATTATCAACGAAACGAAGTACGGGATAACCGCGTTACGAGTCAATCTCTCCGTCAGGAATAAGCACGTCCCTGGAGGCTGAACGGAAACAGTGGGAGTAATTCTTATTCTGCTCGCGAAAATTCGAAACGATTTTATTTACGTTATTTTTAACGCAACTCTATTTCAAGGAAAGAATTTCTCCGCTGATAAATCTATAAATAATTCATAAAATTGATAATTGTAATTTATATTTATTTTAGTACAATGCTTTTCACACGCATAAATTTGTATAATAATTTCCATTGCAATTACAATTAAAATATTTATATAGAGCAGACCCCGTTTTCTCTCTTTATAGAAATGTCTTATAATAAAGTTCTTTCACTCTGTGCGCGCGTGTTTTGTGCTCTCATTATTTTTGCGTAAACGTAGGTGTTTGTTTTCGCAATAAATCTTGAGACAAATCTCTTGTCAATATTTCTTCGACAGGAAATTACGCCCCAATGTCTGGACGATTTAGTATCGTAAGGTGAAAGTGATGCAGTAATGTATATTTGTTCACGTTGTAGCCGATGTCGCATTATTTATATTATATGTTTTCTGGATAAGATAAGTAAGAATTACTTATGCGCTTATCATTTCCATTTAAAATTTCTGATAAGTCGTGTGATTAATCGAGCTCTTCATGAAGCAAGCACATGAGAAATGTTGCGTCTAATCGATTGGAAGATGACAACCGAATTTCACCTCATGTATTGGTGATTTATTAAGCCGTTTAGAGATAGTAATTACCAGATTGTGTATTTGATTGTAATATAATCGTTTAAGCCGTTTAATTGTCCGATTACTGTATGAGCATAGAGGCGATGAGGGAAAGGTTAATTGCGCTATAGAGAAATTGAATAATTTTATTGTTTTTATACAGAAAAAATCAACGACCAGCTTAAAGGATTTTAAATCTGGTATATCTGTGTTTTATTACACTAATACATTTTTGCACTCACGCTTGTATCCATGAACATACCTACACAGAAAAAAATGTAATATGGCCAATAGCATATGTGATTGCGGGCTGCCAACTACACAAAATACTCAATACAATAATATTCGCTATTAATGCAAGTACAATGTTGATACTGCAATAACATATATTATTGTATTGAGTATATATATCTGTAATTGGCAGCCCGCAATAACATATCGTATTGAATATATTACTTTTTTTTTCAGTGTATGAAAGTAAAATCTTGTACATTTAGATCGTCAAATTTGGATAACTAAATGAAAAGATAGAAAATTTATTTAGATTTCAAGTCACATTTTGCCACTAAAATATTGAACTGAAAAATCGAATGTACACAGAGAGAAAGATTTTTTTTAACTTAATAAATCGTTTTGTTTGACTGTTCCAAAGCATATATTCTTTGTTTCTAATAAATTTTATTAAATCTAAAGAAATATGTATAAAACTGATTAAAACCAAAGAAATATATGCTTTGGAATAGTCGAACAAAACTGTTTATTGAATTTTTCTCTCTGTGTAATATCGTAACTGTGAATTGTCTACTCGTTTACTATTTTTTTACGATCACCAAATATACACAAACTGTATACGAAATGTAAATTCACAGAGTTAGTTTACTTTGAGATTGCACGGCATTGCAGATGAGACTATAATGCAAGAGGTTGTGAAGGAGGGTTGCGCAGTATTGAATTTACTGGATACTTAGAACGCCGTCACGCGCCGTACGTCAAGCTTTGGAGAATCCTCGGCGCAAAATCTTTTAATGAGCTTAGTGAGTCTAGAAGCCTTATATCGGCAAGGTAAATGCGAAAAGCGACAAACCGTTGGTGGCAGTTGCGTGCGTCACGTCATTGGGATTTCTTCGTCCTCTATAAAAGGCTCCGGGGGAAAAAAAAAAAACGCTGCTTTGAATTCGTACGCACGTTTAAGATCGTCGAAAAAGAGGAAAACGCATGTTACGGTGAGTTCGCCAATAATAACGTCACAATTGAAGACACACAAGCGGGCGGGAAAAAGAAATACATTTCATTCTTTCCAAAAATTTAATTTATTCCATTCAGAAACGCAAGCTGCTTTGAATTCAGAGCACGTTTGCGTTCTTCGAGAAAGAGCACTCGTGATGCATTACGGTGAGTTGATAACAATAGAAGATACAAACGGACCAAAATTTATTCGACTCGGAGAAATAAATTACAATTTTTTTTTTTCATTATATTCATCTTAAAATCAGGATTAATATAACTTTGAAGTCGGCAAGAGTCAAACGGAGCGTCCTCTCGTTCCTGGATCTGCCTTTTTGATTACAACCGGCCAAATATTTGGCAACATTGGAGGGACGACATGTAATAACGACGTATAGCTATATCATACGATGGTTGATGCAACGATAGTTGAAATTTACCAACTTACGGCTCGCGAGGAAAGCAACGAGGGAGAGATCAAACTTCCGCGTACAATAGAGCGAACCGACTTACGAAGGGTGAAGGGATGCACCGAGAATGAGGGCTCGCCGGACATATCACTTTCCATAGAAACGATCGCGGGCTGCCCGAGGCTGTCCTTTGCCGATAACTGCGTCGTCGTTGTAATTTCCCCGTTCGCTGACCGCAAACTCTGAATCTGCCTCGTTTCGTTGCGCGCAGTCGCGTTTCATGCCACTTTATCGCGTACGATTGCCTTGTTGGCACCGAACGCGAATTTAAACCCGCAGGGATCCTACGAGCGAGAGAGAAAGAGAGAGAGGGAGTTTTATTTCGTCCTTGTCGATACCGGCGGCGTGTTATCAACCGCCAGTTCTCATTTACGTGCGCATCGTTTTCGATAACGGACAAAGCCGTCCGGTGCGCGCTCGAATAGGAATAACGACCGAGCCAACTTTTCTAACTAAGCGTTCGACAGACGACTTCCGAAGTGGAGCATCGGGGACAACGTTGTACTGTTACCTCGTAGTGACCAACTTTCCGTTCGTGATGTAACATACTGAACCCATTTAATTATAGGACGAGCAATTATGCAACTAACGTTGTCAACAGACGACGTTAGTCTGACGGATCTAGATCGATTGTCATTTACCGTGCTCTCGGTATTCTCTTTTGTCACTTTTCGGCCTCGCGTATTGGGCGCAATATTTTTTTTCACACCTTCGCTGCTATTTCTAGCACGATAGATTCCAAAGATTTCGATGATTTCGTATTATTTCATCGTTCACAGTGAACAAACGATATTTTTCAGCCTTTCCTACCTTCCGTGACAAAACGCACGGTGTGTTCGGGGCGTCATTGTATCGATTTGTTTAGTTTCCATTGACACACCTTTACTAATCAAAAGGGCATCAGACGCGAAATGTTCTCTGTCAGAATCAATTGCAATCAATCGTTGACCTTTGTAACTTGAAATCTCCTGCCACCCACCTGTTTCTCATCAATGCTCCTTCGTGATTTCATCGTATCCCTATTATTCATCGTTCAAGTGTGAACAATGGAGCAAAATTTTGATAACTAGCCAGTCACTGGAAAGACAGAGCGATCGTCTCGAGATAGAGAGGGGAGGGGGGGAAATAGAGCATTGTAGAGAGAACGATCTTCACTGGCGAAGACTGTTCTTTGTCGATAACGATTCCACTATTCCTCCTTCCACTATTCCTCCTTTACTCGGTATAATGCCGTGAACTTTGATCAGTCAAAATCCATATTCGTCTTCGTAGCTTAGCAGATTGCGAGGTGGAAAGGAGACGTTATTAAAGCTGTTTAATGCTAGCGAATCAGCTTTTGTACATACGTATCGATATTAGTTACTGTTATGCGAGTTACAAATTTCCATAAAATTCCGATTCATTTCGCAATAAATATCTTCGAATCAAAGTTGCAATATAAACACATAATATAAAATATAGTTTGATTGCATTCATAATTCTATGTAAAAATTGACAAAAATGGGCATTTAGGAAAAGATCAAGAAATTTTAATTTTTACATATTAAAAATACTCAATAAAAATGGAATTTATTTCAACGTGGAATTCTCATTGTTACTTGCAGTTTCAAATAATCTAATTGGTAATTATTAATGTTAATAATATTTGTAATATTTAACATAATTATGTACATTATTATGTAGTTTAACAGTAATTCTTAAAGTCTTTTTACAACAGTTTTATAACAGCACGTGAGGGCGTGCGAGGAATCACGAATCTTTTTCTGTAATTTCAATTTCGTATGCGACGGTTCAAATGCGTACGTAGACTCGATGCGTTGATCGCGGTCATCACACCCACTCTCAAGTATGCGCGTCTCTTGTACGCGCAGGAATGTCACGTGTATGTAACTGTGCTCACGCACACAGGTGTCCTGAGACAGGAATGTACGTATATGGACACTTTTAATTTCACTGCATCTCCTCGCAGATTCGATTATTATAAATCATCGCGTAGCAAGAGATTTCCCTTTTTTTAATTCGCGACGCGAATTATATAATTGATGATTGAAATTACGTGGCAAACAGCAGAAGAGTCAAGCACAGTATAATCTCTTCTCTCGATTTATATGGAAATTGACAGAATTAAAGTTCTAAACGTACGCTAATAACTTAATGATAATCCTTGATGCATTTCTTTGGCTTTTTTACAAATACTCAGAATACAATTCGTCATATTACATAGAGCTCATGAATTTTTACGAATATAATTTTTTAGTTTTATTTATTTATATTTGACAAAACATATATAAATATAAATTATATATTTTCATAACAAAATGCGTAGAACATACACATTGAAGATTTTTCTACAATGCCTATCATTGAAATCAATACTTGCAGATGATCGCTATATGATCAAAATGAAGAAACGCGGAAGTAAGGAGAATAAGGATAGTAAGAGTTGCCAAAGTGGTAACAACGCAATAGATAAAACGGATTCGGGGGACCTGAGCGATGATGAGAATCAAGGCTTCGGAAATTGGCTCCGGTCTGGTTCTGGTGTCGAAATGATGCGGCTCTTCGTGATCGCGAATTCGATTTTGGTTTTCGTGACGATGGCTTGGCCGAACATGAGAGAATCCTTCTACATCATCAAAGACTATTTCGTGGGAGAGGAGGAGTAAATAATCTTTCAATTAAGAAGCTTAGGAATAATATATATAATACGTTATATGTTGTAAATTTAATCAGTTTTAAGCATGGCAATTTACATTTACATTCTTACACACAATTATTAGCTATATTTGCTAACACCAGCCTTATTCTTTTTGTTCATATTAATTATTAATTAGTCTTAAACAATATCAATATATATTTGTAATTAATTAAATATATGTTAATATCGAAAGTAAGAAACAGTAGAATTTATAATAGATGGCAAATAAATATTAATTTTATAGGAATTGTTAAAAATTATATAATAACTCTTTCATTATTTATAAAAATTATAAGAGGGTATTAAATTCAACACGATTGTGAATTATATTATCAATTAATAAATAGATAAATCAAGAAAAACACTGAGAAAAAAATACTTAAGATACTGAAAAAGACACTAAAAATTTATTTGTGAGATATAATTATATCTGACTGAAGTAAATCTTTATTTAAATATGACGTAATAAAATTTGTTTCCAGCAAATTGATAAAAACATGAGAAATATTTTACAGAAGTATATATTTCCTCACAATCAAAATTTCTTATAAATATTGAAGGAAACGTTACATTTGCTTATTAATATTTTCATTATTTTTCTCAGTGTAGATATTTAATGAAACAAACATGAAATAATCGTTGTACTTTCAAAAGATTTATATTCTTGTAAATGCCACAAAATGAGTAAGCGGAACTGTGACAGAACTTTTTCGCTCAGCGTTTGAAAGTCAGATGTGCAGACCGTGATATATTTGTACAAGATAAAACGCTTCCCTATATTTTCTTTGCTAGAAGTTCTTGAAAGAGTAAATCTCCAAGATCCACAGGTCGTATAACTTTTAGTAGAATTGACGAATAACTTTGTTACCGAATCGTTTTATTTCTCAGTCAGTATGAAGATTATTTTTTGACGATAATTCACACAATAACGCTTTTGACAAAAAGAATTTTAGGATATTTTTATTCACAAAAATTGTGTTTTGATAACAAGCAATTTAAAATGTATCGTTTTATAAGATTAAAAAGCGCAAATATATAATTCAACAAAGTCCAAGAGTATCTTGACATTATAGATTAAATTTTTATTAAGTTCGTTAAAGCGTTTAAATAAAAAAATGTCGAAATGCTTATGCGTCGAATAAATTACGAAAACTGCAAACTAGAATGTAAGACTTAAAAATTTTACATAAAATTTGCTCTTAGCATATGCGTCTCTTGTCAATAGCAATATAAGACTGATAGTTTTATTAGCCGGCAAAGAATTATACGGTATATTTTAGGATATATATCATTTACCGCAATATACTATACATAGAATGTCGTAATATCGCGTCGTAATAATCAACCGCAACCGCGAGGCCTTGTCATGTTGACGTTTATTATTCGCGGGGTGTTCCTACTCGGCGTGGTGGGCTGGTACAGTGCCATCGTCTTGAGGATGATCGACGGTTACTTCCAGGACCAGTTTCGCGTTTACTTGCAGGAAGAGTATCGCAAGCATCCGCGGATCAAGGTCGAGAGCGCAATCGGGGCAGTCGATAAGGAGCCGGTTGTCCCGAGCGCGTTGCCATCCGAGCCAGCAGATCCGAGCCTCAGCAGCCTCAGCGCTACGGAGGAGACCTACGGTTTCAGCCCGGCCGACATCGCAGACGCCTGCCCGCGTGTAGCCGGAGCTTCGAGCGGGAGGCCGGAGGAAGTAGTGGCGGTACGGCTAGCGAAATCGCGGCCGCCGTAGACGCCGGTAAAAATGCATTCCCGCCGGCGCAGGAAAGTAGGAAACCGCCGAGCGGAGACGCGCGATAAAGAACGGCGACCGGGTGCCATCAATCAGGACGGCGACCGCGAAGAGGATGCGATCGAGGGGAACGTACTCCGCGTCCCCCGTCCCGAGAAACCGCGGCGTCGCCTCGGTAGGAGGGGATTATCGCGTGACGTGGGAAAAACCGAGAAATCTAAGAGTGAACACGCTTGACTCGTCCTGACTGACGCTACAATTTCGCTGTCACTAGGACCTATGACGACGGGGACAACGACGATTTTTCCGAGTTCAAGGAGAAGGAAAGGAAGAGGTTCTGGTGTCGAAGTTGCGATCCAAAACCAAGACGGACATCGGATGCTTAGATAGGGTCACCGCGGAAGAGTATTGTCCTCTGACCTTAAAGGACGAGACTTCTTGCGGGGAAATCGCCACGTGGCCGTGACCGCGCGAGATGAGTCGCGGTAAAATTGGACGTGTTAGATTGGAAGTATTAGACACGCGGAAAAAGTTGTGCATCAACAGCGGGACATCAAAGGGACATGGGAACACGCTGTGAAAGCGCATGCAGAAATAACGCTGCGAGGACTGCGACTGTTACTACAGTAACAGTCAGTTCAATTAGTTTCGCGGCTTTATTAAGGACGATGATGATAGACTGCAAGGAGCCAGTTTTAGAGCCAGTCACGTTTTTGTTCGTGTTTATCGCGATTTACATTCAGTTCGCAACTTGAGTAGGTTGAAGCGAGACTACGTGTAGTTTTAATGTAAAACAGTGTACTATTATTATCTTTTTATTAGACAGAATCAAATCTTGATTAAATATAATTATAACTTTGCGTTAACATTTTACTTCGCTAAATAAAATATAAAATATATGTGTGTTTAAAATAAACTTAACTTTCTAAGTTTCTTGCTACGCATTCTATGTTACAGTAAATCTTTTTTATTTTATGGCTCCAGCAATTTTTAGGCGATAACTATAGTATTAGTTAAGAATAAGTTTTCGCTGCTTACGGATATTTTGAGAAACCAGGACAAATATAAACGATTCCGTGAATCAAACAAGGCCACTAAATAAGGCACCGTTGTCCTTTGACCTTACGAAAAGAGGTTCCACTAGAAGAGAAACTAACGAGTGACCGTGAGAAGTCAGAGAAATCGCAATATACAGTGCCGTATTGGAAATACTTGCGCAGCTGAAACATCGAAAACACACATTATGAAACGCGCGATTCGTGTCTAATCGTGTATACTGAAGGATAAAAAAATTAAAAATTGATATGTGGGTATATGCATTTGTCGCGTTATGTAAAGATGACAAATGTTGTCAGGTAATCGCTGAATGGCATGCGTAGGAGATGCTTTGCAAATGTATTTAATTTCAAGGAAAATTGCGTAAGGTCAAAGCATTTCGAGCTTCTTTATAATGAGATGTTATATCGCATTTCGCTATTAAGTGACAAAACTTAATGGTATTCGAGAGTAAAACTGAGCGATCCTAATAAGCAGAGTATAAGTGTAATCGCACATTCATTTTCCAAATTGTATACATTGTGCGTAAAAACAAGAAAAATCCATTTTGTTATAACGCGTTTAAATTAATAATAATGTTTATTACGTATCTTTATGCCTGGCTAAAGCTTAATTTATTAATTAATTTTCATTATGTTTATTGAAATTGATAATTTATCGACGAATACTGTCCGTGCAAATCAACTTTTGTTTTATACAGTTAAACGCATACGTAAATAAAGTAAGAAGTTTTATTCATTATTATTCTTAAGAACAGTTGTTGAAACCCTAAACAGCTCTTGCGTTTTAATTTATAATTATAACTAGCTATGCCCTGCCACGCGTTGCTGTGGCTCTCTATTCTTATGCTACGTTTTTTTTTTTTTTTCAAATTTTCTTTCCTTTCGTTGTTTAACTTTTAAGAGTCTTGCTTTACTGTTGCTCTTTTTATTTTATTTTTGAATAAGCATTTATCTATCTTTAATAAATCTTATATTCATTTATTCACGTACTTTTAACTTTTTTTTTCTAAAAGCTGCAATGGATTTAGAAATCTATTTAAAAAACTGTTTTAAATAAGTTCCTTTTTTTTCAATAAAATAAAAGCCATCTTTATTTTTCTTATTACCTTAATTTAAACACAATAGAAACATTCTTCTCCTCTCCCGGTCTCTCTCGTCTCTCCCCGTCTCTCCCGGTCTCTCCCCGTTTCTCTCCGAAGAATTATATTTATAATTACATTTACATTTGTTTTTTAATGTGTATTTTTATATTACACACATTAATGCTATTTGGAAATATAAAATTTAAAGTTTTTTTTATATAAATGAAATTGAACCACTTTTTAGATATTCTATAATTCTTTTAGATATAAATTAAAATTTTATTTTTAAAGAATCAATAGTTAATAATATTAATAATGATTGGATCAGAAATTTATGAAGCTGTAAATGTAATAATTGTAAAAACAAAATTGTAAATCAATACTACATTATGTAACAAAAGCGTAAAGTCGAGTTTTTTGTGTACAAGTGCAAAAGGCCGTTATGCCCGCGTTGCATACTATATTTTATGTTACTCGTGCGTCGATGTATATCTTTAGTGTCTTGAGTTTTCGCAAATTGACAGGTTAACCAAGGCTAGATTCGCAAAAGCGACAAACCACCATCGATCAATTCTGCATGAGTTACCATTTGCGTGTCGCGTGATGACGCGCATGCGAGTACTGAAATGATCAAACGTGCTGAAGAAGTCATGCTGAAATGTTCTTCGCCACGATTCATGCCATCTATCAGAAGACAAGATCTGTAATATTAAAATACTGAAATCGGCAACTTTATCCATAAAAAAGTGACACGAAAGAAATTACTTTGACGCACATGTAAGAAAAAATAATTTTATTTTAACGGCAAAGTGTTATAGTTAGATATAAAGTGTATGTTACAGGATCATGGTATTTACAGGAGCAATTTACAACAATAAATCATATTATTACGAATGCTCACGGTCGATGGTTTTCATTTTCCTGCCACATTAACCATGTAATGACGCCGCAGCAGATTGTCGGTTTACACACAGATTGGAGCACCCGTGAATGATGCTTTTTGTAACTTTGAAAAGCATCGTCAATTGACTGCACAAATCAAGCAATTTACATTTGCTAAATGCACGCGGTATTGATTGCATTCAAAAGCGATGACGTTGTGTGCGAATGTGCGCTTACACGAAGAGAAATACTAACAGAGCTATCGAAGTCCGAATAACAATAATAGAGGGTGGTAGTAAGCTGCATAACGTCATTCTCTTTTGTCCTTGGCAATTCGAATAACAAAATGTCTCTGAATCATTATTTTCTGTGATAATAGCGATTCTGTGATAACAAAACGGCAGTTTACGCAAACTGATTGTAGTGTAATAATGAATTAATTTCCAAGTAATTACGTAACGTCGGTGAAACACAAGTGTCTTAAAATAGATTTTGTTAGCATTTCGTTAACGTTTATCTTGCGAAGAACAATTTGCGTATTTACTTTCGATTGTTTATAATGTTCAAAGCGTGCTTAATGCAGAAAACGCTTGTCCTCGTAAATGTACAACACCTTATTACATCATTGAATTAATCGATGTAATAAGAGCATCATATTTATGCGTGTGGAATGTGTTCTCTATGCACTTTTATGTCGAATGCGTGGTAGATACAACAGTGCAAAAGGAATTTTAAATATGGAATTTAAATATCTTTGAATATTCTATTGAATATTCTATTCTGCACTAGTAATCGAATTGGAATATATGACACGTTAAATACAATTTTTCTGGAATTATGTGAATCCTCAACTGTTCCTTTTGCCGCGTAATATTTCGGTTGCGCAATGCCGTATGAGCATTTAATTTCAATTTTTATTTGCATAACAAATGACACCTTACTTTTAATTCGAGCTAAGATTACATGTGATCGAAATTGAACTGGAGCAACGTAATCGTGCGAAACTTGACAGATTCCTTATTCGAGTCTGTGTCGCAGACAGAAGGACGGATTGAATTTCACTCAAGTATTTATTATCACTCAAATATTTATTATCACATTGGAACGCGACTTTTGATGCGCGGAGCATACAACTTGAAGCTGGAGCATTGTGAGTTAATCATTAATATTAATAGGCACTTTTTTTACAAGAAACTCTATTTTTCTATAATTGATACATCTTATTATTTTATGCATTAAAGTATTAAGATTATCAAAAATTAATATTTGCAATAGATAAATTTTAAATAAAAATATCAACAAAATATATATACCCCAGAATAAATATAATAATAAAGTATTAAATACGTCGTAAATTATTGATGATTTAATACTTTTATATATATTACAAATTTTTAAAGAAATTATTTGTAAAAAATCATATAATTTTATTTAAAAGAAACAAAGATAATTTTTAGATTTTTTAAACTGTTTCACTTAGAAAAAACTAACTAAATCGATTGTGTTTAGTGTGCAGTTTGTAGAAATTGTAAATGTATTTGAGATATGCATATAAAATATTAATAGGCACCAAGATCCAATCTCTTGATATTTCTTTACATATTTATGTGATTAAGCGATCAACTTTAAATTATTCTTGTCTAATTCTATCATATAATATTATGCTCAACACGAAAATAAAACTTTCATATTTCACTTTACTTAGTTTTAGAAATAGTACCATTTTAGTGATGTACTTTGTATATCTGTACGGAAAGAACGATTTTGATAAAGTAACTAAAAATTCAAAATACAAATCTGAAAACAATTTTTGTTAAATTATTAATAATTATGTAGGACAGCTCAAACTGCGTTGCTATAGAATGTCAACATTTTTTGCAGCACTGCTTATCAACCATTCTTAATAATATAGTTATTTTATTGATCTAAAATTATTTTCAGATCTGTATTTAGCTAAATTTTTAGGTATTTTAGCAGAATTGTTCTTTCCGTATAGCGAAAACATAATTAAACTAGCGAATAATAAAAATTGTGTGAATTCCGTGTATCATGGGATTGCGATCTTTTATCAGATCGTCGGGTTTTACAAAGGTACTTTATTCACAAAATGTCTTTTTGCACGCTGTAACGATGCGACATTTTTTTAGACGCGAGGAACGGTCGCGGACGCACGAAGTAATTTCCTATGTAATTGAGAAAATACACCGGCAATGGCCTCGTTACGGTAGCCGTCGATTTCTCGTAACGACTTTCCGCGCGCGCGCGCCCTGATTTGGCGCTACGCTTTTTTATCTGCTCCTCTCTCACATCACAAGAATTATAATGCGGACGATAGCACGTCGGCGCAGATATCTCGATCTACTTCCGGAGCGTACTGACAAGTGGTGGAGAAAGGTACAGACAAGTCGGATTTTATTAATATTATGACTTGGGTCATGATGTATACGTTGCACCTGCCTTTAGTATAATGATTGATAATTTTTATTCTCGTAATTCACTATGGTACATATGACCTACTCAGATCTACAATTTAAATATACTAACGTGTGTGTGTGTGTGTGTCTATAGATCCGAAGAACTCGAATTTTAATTTAATGATTAATTTTCAGGAAAAATATGACAATTAAGCTATAATTATTATATAAATACTTTCAAACATAATTTCTCTGCTTCAAATTTACTTGATTGTAAACATTAAATTTGCGTAACAAATCATAGCTTTGTTGTGTAATTGAAACGTGCCAAACCAAAACGTAAGTTTAAATGTTAAAAAATTTTCAAGAAAAATACAAACTTACTTTCTTGAAAATTGCTTTTAAAATTTTATAAAAAGTTATCATAAGATTTAAAAAGATGAGCAATTAGTTTCTGCAAAAGAATTTAATTAACCTTTAATTTAAATTTTTTAAAACTCATGTTAAAGTCATCAAACTATTTCAAATGTAAGTAAAAATGTAAAAGTTTTTTTTTTCTCCGCGCTTTCCACACCAGACTTTATGTGTGTGATAGAACACAATGATATATTTTTAATCTAATTAGATATAATTACAGTTATTTGTATGATATGGCGATATCAATCTATGACAAACCAAACATTTTCTTGTCATCATGACTTGGCTGTGATATCACTTGTGACCTACCTTTTATTACGGAGATATGCGCGAACCGAGTAAAGTATTAAGGTTAATATTTGTAAAATTTTTTTCATATATGTTGCACAAAGAAAATGATTACTCAAAAGAAAAGTCTAGTATTTCTGTTCTTCTTGAGATTGCATATAGTATTGTGTAAGTCTTAATCTTCAGTTAATCTCGACGTGCTCATTGCCTGTTTTCTCTTCCTTTAAATATAATATATTCCTAACTTTGATTTCATTGAAGCGTATACAAATTTCCACGAAACATGACTTGGATGAGAGCTGCACTTATACACGGAGAAAAAAGTAATTGATTCAACAAAATGTGTAGTTGCGGGCTGCCAACTACAGATGTACTCAATATATGCTATTACAATATCAACATTGTACTTGCATTAACAGCAAATATCGTATTGAGTATATCTGTAGTTGGCAGCACGCAACTACACATTTTATTGGATCAATTACTTTTTTCTGTGTATAAAGAATGATTAATGAAGTAAAAAAAAAAATGCGAAACATTTGGTACTTGCATATGTTGAGTTATATAAACAAAGGGAATAATTATACTCGATGTTAAGATCTATTAAAAGCTATTTCTATTTCTATCATTTCTGTTTCTTGTTCGGGTAACCATCTGGTCGAATGCTCCACTTTAAGATTGTATAATAATATTGAAATCTCTATTTTCAGTTAATATCTTGATGTGCTCGTTTCTCATCTCTGCATTATATAAAAAATAGTTTATATAAAGAACAGTTTAAAAAAGTAAAAAATGCGGTAGAAGAATTAATATTTAAAATGATACAATTGTACAAAAATATTTTAGTAACACCGTGTGAACAATATTTATAAAAAAGATTACAAATCAATCATTTTTAAGCAACTTATGTTTACTTATGTCTTTTTCCGCTGCATATTAATAAAGTTATATCTGAAATGTTTTTGAAACAAATTTTAAATTAAATGTGCGATATCATATAATAATGTAATATGTAAATTTTTTATTATTGCTCTTTGTTGTTTCATTTTTTTTTCTTTAGATTGCAAAATTATATATAAAAGCCAAATTAAATCGAATAACTTAGTATGATAAAGTATAACGATTATCTATATACTTTCTATGAGTTATTTAGATATTGTTTTTGTAGAGAATGCATATAGAAAGATGTTTTACTTTATTGAAATGTCGGTATAAGAAAGTTCGCTTCTCTTGAAAATAATGTGTATACTGAAAATACTTTTAATGTATCGCATTATAAGACACGCGATTCCCTCAAAACAATTACGCATAATAAACGCCTCGAGAGGAAACGCCGACATGGTGACCCTACTTTCTCAATTTCGGTGAGAAGAAAGTAGTCCGGAATCCTTAATCTTCTCGGCGTTTTCAAGCTTCGCGGTGATTGGTGAGGAGGAGCGAAATTTTGGAGCAATTAGGAGAGATTCGCAAATGAACCGTAAAGCGTACACCGCGCCGCGTGAATTGAATAAGCATCGAAGAAAATCTAGTTCTACTCTTGCGCAGCAACGTCCCTCTTCTCCTTGTTCTTCGCGTGCCGTGCGTCCTGTTTCATAATGAATTTCCTAATGAAGATTATCAGTCGCATTGGTTACACGCCGCCAGCGTGGCGTTAATTGGATCTCGCGCGAACCATTTGGGGTGTGACGCGATTTACACCTGTGTATAATGTTAACAGGAGAGCGCGTTTCACTCCGCTTGATGCCGGCGATTAAAACTATGCGGAATTAATTTACATGACAAGAGCGTGTGCACGTGCAAGGTCGTGTCTTCGGACATTTTTGTACGTAACCGATAAATGTATTCAGGGAACGACAGCTGCAATACTTGGCCTTTAAACCGTTCGGATGACTTCGTTACATAATTTGTTGTGCGCGTAATTCCAAAGTGGCCACAACGACGATCGTTTCATTATAAAATTAACAGTACAATTGTCCAGGATGTGATTAATATAATTGTCATAATTAATCGCTTTCAAGCTTTACATACACAAAAACCTCGACATTACAGAAGTTCAAATAACATTATTAATTTTGTTCTAATGAAATTATCATTGTTTTCAAGACTGTTTCTATATTTCTTAACATTCTAGGATAAAAATTAAAGTTGATTTCTTTTTCCGTTACAGGTGTGCCATTATTTCAAGCAGCAGAAACAAACAGGTATTGTTAGAAGCATCAATTATTTATATCTTTATAACTTTTTTTATGAAGAGTACCTGGATTTGTATGCAATGGTACGATTTTCCTAATATTTATTTTTAAATTGAACAACTGGCGGAATGAAACGGTAATGGCCAAAGTAGCGGCTAACAATGGAAATCGAGATATCATGTAAAGATTATCGCACAATTAGGTTCTTAAAAGGCTAGTGGAAATCCGCTCGAAACTTTATCTTCTTCGCGCGCGAGCTTCGACGTGTCGTCGGCGAGCGAGAGAAGTCTCGTAATGCGACACGCGCCGGAAAGACACATTTATTTTCTTTCGCGATTCGTGTCGCGCACAAAACACCGGTAGCTACTCCTGCGCTGAATCGCAGAGTCTGCAGGTAGGTAAGTGAACGACCTTAATGCAACGGTATTTGTGCGTGATTTTCAAAGCATGTAATGTCGACAACGGCACGTACGCACGTCGCGCGTAAAGGTGCCGCACGTTGAAACTGCTCCGGTTACCTTCGCCCGCATCCGCCGTGACAATTCGTGGATTCAGACACGAGTGTGAGGAAAAGCAGAACTGAACGAAACAGACCGTATGGAAAAAAAAGTTGTGGCCACCAAATGTTGAATGAAATAATATTAATTAAAATATTCGGTTTCTTTTAATAATAATTTTGTTGAATAAATTTAATTACAAAAAATTATTTTATTCTTCTAAATATTTAGCATTTATTATTAAACGTAATAATATAAGCAATTATTTGGTATTATTACTAAATATTTAAAAGAAGCAAAATTATTTTTCTAATATTAATCAAATATTTAATTGATATTATTTTACTCAAAATTTAGTATCTTACTAAACTTTTTTTATTAATAGAACATAACAGAAAATTAACAATATAATTAATATACTTTTATTCATATTGACACAATAATAAGACAAGAACAAGCGGATAAAAATTTGAGATATTTTCTGTCGCAACAAGATGAAAGTTAAATATTTAATAATAATCATAATATTAATCATAATATGTACATTGAAAAAAAGAGTTCGATAAATTTTATTTTATATTTTGTGATATATTTTTTTCAAATTAAATAGTGAGTTAATGCAATCAAATATTTAATAATTTTTATATGGTTGATTTGTGTTTAGTTCCTGTTGCTATTAATATTATTAATAAATATATTAAATATTTGGTTATTAATGAAACATTTAATTGAAATTACTTCACCAAAGCTCAATTGTTATTATTAAACTTCTTTCTTAATATGCAACATAGAAAAGTTAGAGCAAAGTTTTTAAATATTAAAATTTAGATTTACGTTTATGTTATTAAATATATATGGACAAAAATAGAGAATAGTAACTCAGAATTAGTCGATGTTTGAAGGCATTAATTAACAGCATATTTGAGAATTTATCGTCGATTTGATTAACATAATTAGATCATAATATTAGAGAAGAGAAATATACTCCAGTTATACTGAAGATTTACATCTTTGAATAATTGAAAATATCTTTCATCATGTTAGTTTAAACGTGTTATGTTTTTCTCTCAATGTTATGCGAAAGTAGAAAGATTTGTGATACAGTTAAACTCATTTCGATGAATGGCAAGTTTTAAGAATTATCATACGCATAAGTTCACATGAGCAAGACCTAACAGTACTCACAGTTCTGATACAAGCCAGCGCAAGAACCACCGAAGGAAGTTCGTAAATCTCCCAGAATTACGTTAATTAGCTCGTTCGCGCGCATTCACTCGTGGACAAACTTGTTTGATTTTTATAATTGCCGTCGAGTCTGTTGATTTTTGAAAGTCGAAAACCGGCGCACGGCACGAGTAAACTGAGTACGAAACCGCTTGTATTTCTAGTATATAGAAATGGGCGCTCGAAACTCCATAGTCAGGGGACCTGTTGCGGATGATCCTACGATCAGAAATATGCCTGGACCCTCGAGGAGCACATTCCAAAGGAAAGGTCGCGGGAGGGGGAGAGGGAGGAGGAAAGGGACAGGAATTGGGATAAGGAAAAGGGAAAATTTTATTATGGTTCGATATACAAGTCCTCTAATATAATACGACCCGCTAATAAAATACATCGTTGTACAGCGTCATAATAGTTACTTTACTCTTATTGCAATAATTTTTTGCGATAAGTTGAAAGCGATTTAAGATAAAGCGAAATAAAAATAGACAATAATATTTACCGCGCAATTATCGAGGTGAGCGCAACGAGAAGAATTGTAGCGATGACGAAGACGGTAATGATGAGAGTAATTTTAATTGCAAGTGGCTTAGATAGTGAGAATAATTTACGCGATACTGTAGACTCTATAGAGGAATATTAGCGAGACAAAGGAAGGAGGTGCTCATTAAAAATTGACGCAAGTCTTTGTGCACTACGGTATACCAAGGATGGAAAATAGACCGAAGAAGTCGCGTCAATTCAAGAAGATCAGCAGAGTGACGGTGAGAGTGAAATGGATGTGTGGGAAACGCGAGATGAAGGATACGGATGGAGAGTAGAGGAAGGAGCGGGGATAAAGAAGATGCGCCCGGCACGCATTCCGACCGTTCAAAGGACCTTTCGGTCGGGATGGACCTGGGCTTGCCCTTCGCTGCTCTCACCGGAGGGCCGTATTGTTCGCGTCGAACCATTCGCGGTTGGCGGCACGAGAGGGGCCGAGAGAACGAAAGGGGGAGAAGAGGGGGGGATTGGGGGAGGTAGTATCGCGGGACCCCAGCAGGGCACCCAACTTAACCTCTCAAAGCAAACGGTCAAAACGCAACACCAAATCGGAGTCCACTTACCTCGTAGCTTGTTTGTGCCGCGCTGCGCCACGATGTTCCCCTCGTCATTCACCGGCACCGACCACCGTTGTTTACTCGGATATCCCAGAACACTATCGTCGAAATACCTCACTGTAATAAAATATAACTATACGTCGCAAATGTCAAAACATCCGGACGACGTCCTGCGCGCTGCATCGTCCTACGTTCGTTTGAAAAACGATCCACGGTGTTGGGCGCTACTTGCGGAATTTGTAACACAAATTCTAGCTCGATCTTCTCGAGGATCACCACCGTCGCCCGTGCCCTCCTATTTTGCGGGATTACACACTACCTCGTTGTGATAAACGATCTCTCGCGCACATGTGCGTATACTGATAATCGTCACGGATAGGACACGAAAAATACGAGGGGACCGCGCGCTCCGTTTCGAAGCAGCAGATAAGACCGAGCGATGCGTTGCCGTTTTGACCTGCCTGCAAACTGACCAATCGTCGCGCAGGTGGCATCCCGCTGGTCCCCGCTAGTCCCTGCTGGTGGCAGGCGCAGGAGAAGGGACCCAACCACCTGCCGCGCGACCTGCTGGGACCTGGGAAAAGATCAACCAGCAGGTTTCAGGTTCGCTTCAACAATATAGCTTGCCAACGCCAACTGGTTGTTGGTAATGTAGTTACCACGTCTATGAGTAACGGATTCTCGATCATTCAATTAACATTCTAAAACATTACTATCGATTAAAGTGTCCCAAGATTCAATCCTAAAATCTAATCATATGCTGCTGAAACTTGGGACAAGATTTGGTCTTTTCATAATTATTCAAGTGAGAGCCAGTTTATGCTGATTGATTGTTGGTAACAGAACTACTGATGGTTCTCCATGAACGACGGATGATGGATAGTTTATGGTTCAAAAATATTATCATGGAATGGTTTCTTAGGCGGTTTTATAACGGCGAAACATTTATTCACTGCTGAAACCACGAGATTTTCTTCGTTGTCAGTTGCTGATAGAGTCTCTCATATTAATAATTTATTACACTAATTATAATGTGCATGTGATGTGCACGTGATTAACAATTTAAATCGTATGTTTTCAAAGTAGGAAAGATACATAAATACCTTTTGCATTCATTTAATCGAGACATTAAAAAAAATTTTTTTTTAATCAATTAATCTTGAAGAAACAAGATGCAATATTGCATCTAATCAATATTAATGATTGTGAAATTATTTGGGCGGATAGGAAGATTAAGATGTGAAGGCGCTCGTGTATAATAATGCTGCATTAATTACACTCAACAGTATTCATTGGTATGTCATTGCTTGAGCGTCGTGATTATTGTGATAAGGCCAGGAAAAAACCAGCTGCGTTTGAAGATCTTTATCGTTTCGATATATCGCTCGGCGACTCGATCTGACGTGGGGAAAATATTACGAGGCGGGCCTCGCGCGCGGTGCTTCAAGGCTGACCCAGCATAGGTACTTATTGTATCAAGTCTCGTTAACGGAGATGTTCATTCACTCGCACCGGCTAGATGACCAGTATGGCTCGCGTAACTCACCGTCGCTGCTGCGTTCCGCCAATCTCGCGCGTTAGGAAAGTGGTCGGAAGGATCAACAGACTTGATGTTATGTGCCTCAAGGATCGATTCTGTATCATGGAAACGCAATTGATGATTCAGCTCGTTTGACGACAATGGCGGCGCTGGTTCGTCTTAAACGCGGTAGTGTCCAACTGAGACACGCGGCACTCGAGGTCAAAGGTACGTGTGTCCTCAATCGACTTCCTTTGGTAATGAGAATTCCGGATTTCCGGAATTTTCAACGCGTTACTATTGGCAGCAAATGACTCCGGAGATGATTAACGATTTGCGACGCTTTAGGTTTGTCGAGTTAAAGGAAAAGTGAATAATTTAATAATTATTCATACGGAGTATCGTGAAACGTCAGCGTGGTACTTTGGCTATACGAAAATGATTTTTCTAAAAGATCTGAAGTATCTAAAAATTTAACTAGATACAGTTCTGAGAATAACTTTGCTCTTAGAATAATTATATATAGGATACTTAATTAAAACTGGTTGCCAGAATATTAAAGCTTTTCGCAACATTTATCATTGTTGAGCGTCCTACATCATTAATTTGATGGTTCAACAAACTTCCATATCTGTATCTATACATGTAACTAAATTTTTCATTGTTACTTTAACAAAAAATTGTTCTTGTCATGCAGATTTTCGACTCGAGTATTAATGCGGAATTAATTTGTTTATATTAAAAATCTTAGGGTTTATATAATTGGAAATTACAGATTTGGTGTTAGCATTTCTCATACTTGGCTTTATTTATATTCGACTGCATTAAAAATTAGCATTATCTGTAATTTGCGTAAAATAAATTAGTGTTGCGTCAAAGAGAGTATTAAAGATCACTGTTCCTTCAGCTCACACTGAAGAAATTAATAGCGTTACGCGTTCATTGTCTTGTCGAAAAGTCAGCTATTTGCGTTGCATCACCGAGCCAAAGTCGAGGTCACCTGTAATATACTCGGAGTAGTGGAGAGATAGTGCGCGAATCAAACTCCGGACGTGATAAGAACGAGATGTCGCGGTCGATCTCATTATTTTTGGCTTCTGTGAGATGGCAGACTTCGTCAAGAGAGGTAGCGTGCAGTTCGTTAAACGTGGCAGTTGTCAACTAAAGCTCGCTGCGCAAGAGGTTCGAGGTTCGTCAAAATTCTAAACACTAATTAATTTCATTTCCCATCGGACGCGCGAGACTTAATTTTATTTTACGCTATTTTACGCTATGCAATCAAATTTTAAAGCAACTTACCTCAACAGGAAAAACTTCCGGATGAATGCTGCGTATTGGAACAGCGCAGTGACAAGACTAGCATTTAAAACAACTTTTCATTAATCGATATTATAGATTTATATTACTTTATTTAGTGTATTGTATAATTAATTATTTTTTTACAATTTTATAAAAGAAGAATCTTTTTGAGAATTGATAATTAAATATGAGAAATTATAAGACTAATATAAACGAAAAATCGTTACGATCAATATTGCATGTATTTTGTGTAATATACATTTTACAAGTGTTATTTTTATTCGTAAAGAACCAGTCACAAGTATCTTAAATTTAGAATTTGTACGTAGATACTATCGTACCAGTCGTTTGAATAAGTTATCAAAATCAAACATTGTCGTGCTCGACGTTTAAAGACTACGATAATGGATATATGTACACATACATATACGACTTTTTTGTTATTATTGTATTGTTAATTCGCCGAGAATAATAGAGAGCCTGTGAAAGTTGCTAGTTAAATTAATCCAATTAGATTAATTTATATTTCAGATTAAGGTAGATGTATTGCTTTTATTTAATAATTATTTAGAAAGTCTTTTTTAATAATAAATAAAATAATTAATTTTTATTTAGAATTTTTATAAATTTGACGATACTAAAGTTTAAAATTTGTGACTAATGATTTTTATCAATAACGCAAGGTTGTCGTCATTAAATAATCTTTTAAGTGATCTTTATCAATATATTAAAATATATAAAATTATTACCGCAAGCTTTTAGATTTTTATTAGTGATTCGATTGAATTGTAATTGCAGTTATTATAATGTTATCACACAATGATTTGTTATTTGTTAGCGGCTGTACGAGCGCGACACATCGTCGCCGCGCTAGTCGCAGTTGGATTTGCGCTTTGCGGCGCGGTCGAAGTCAGCTCCTCCGTCGCACTGTTGGCGAATCAGAAAGACAATCATGCCATCATCGACACATCTTGGCACTGCGATATGCTGGTCAACATCACCAGCCGCAATCGCACTGAGGACTTTGAAATTATATTCATGGAGGTATATATATATATGCACGTTTCTCCGCGCTGCTTCAACGCTAAAATGCACTTCTTCCCACTTTTATTTGTCTAGCAAGTTTCCACTCGCCAATATGAAAGCAAACTATAAGCGGTACTAACGCTACTCGTAAATGCGACAGCTTTGTTTTGCATTAATTTGAATTGCCAAGTCTTCGCAGGCAATTCTAAGAAGCGAACGTAACAGCAAAGTGGAGAACAGTTATGCCTTGCACCGCTATGTTGCGGAAAGATATTTATAATTCGTGTTCCGTATGACAGCTGCCGCAGGAAGAGCGAGCGGAATCGATTATGCGCGAGGCGTTCTTATGGGGACAAGTTGCCGGTCCGATTCTGGGTGGTTGCCTGGTATGGGGCCGATCCGGGCCCTCCATGGTGTTCTCACGTGCGGTTCTTAGCGCCTGCTTAGCGTCACTATTAGTACCTGCTGCCTGGCGCGGACCGTCGCACGTTGCGCTTCGGTTGTTCCAAGGATTATGCACCGTAAGTTGACTTTCGCGGACCTTATCGCCAGACGGTATTCGCGAGCACGATTTTGCGCGGAGTCGTAAAACGGCGGCGCCGGCGTAAAAAGAAAAGAAAACATTTGCGCGAGGATCATTGCAACATCCTCTCTTTTGCAGGGCGCAACTATGCCCGCTGCTCACATGTTCGCTATGACCTGGTTTAAGAGCAATCATAGAAGCTGGTACTTTAGTTGCTACGCAGGTATGTTAAGGATTGGCAAACGAGCGCATTTAAGTGAAAAGTAAAGAGAGAATAATGAACCCTTCGAGCCATTCATTAATTTTGTAGCGAAAAAAAACGTACGTTTTACGGCATACTCTACGACTTTTAGGATATTTTAAAGAATATTTCGCTGAGAGCTCCCATGGTCCAAGTTACTTAATCCTTAATTTCCATGCTTTAAGCCGTCAGCGTGGGTTATTGTCTCACCGGATGGCTGGGCACCGCGGTGGTGCGAACGTTCGGCCGCGACTCATTGTGCTACGGTCTGGTTCTTCTGGCACTGTGCTGGTACTTCGCCTTCGGCCGATTCGTTAAGGACACGCCGAAGTCCTATCAGCACGACACAACTGTAAGCGACACTTCCGATTTATTTAGCGAGCGCGCCCGCGACACTCTCGGAAGTTTATCAAAGTAGTCGGATGATAATAATTAGTAGTCTGATAAGGAGTCACATAGTTGAAGGCTTGCCATGCAGTCTCTATACAGAAATTTTCCATTTGCTAATTAGTACCTGCAACAAACCTGTCACGCGACTGTAGCATTGACTTAATTAAGATTTACTACATGTATACTTAGTCTATGAGGCGGTTTCTTTTTTTAAATATTCATGAGATGAGTAACTATCACAGGCAGCTGTGATACCATGGGGAAAACTGTTGAGATCCGTACCCGTCTGGGCGTCTGCAGTAGCGACGATGGGCAATCAATGGGGCGACGCGACACTCGCACTCGGCATGACGAAGTACCTGAAGCTCATTTATGGATTCTCTACAGCTAACGTAAGTTGGCTGAAATTTGTTATCATTTTAATTATTATTTATAATAACATTATTAGAAAACTGTATCACAAATATCAGAGTGAAAAGGAACGTGTGAAATATTATTTTAAAAAAAGATATAAAAAGAGGAAGCATAAACCTCATGTAATAATGTTACGTTACAATAGTTAGAGGTACAATTCCGGGACCGACCGATATTACTGTCAGCTCGTAAGTCTCGCCTTGTTACTAAATTGTAATTTCAATTCAGGACTCAGTGCTGACCACGTTACCTCACATCGGTCACTTCATGGCTGCGCTGACCTGCGGTCTCCTGGTAGATCACGTCCGCGAATCTAAAATAGTTTCCACGACCACGGCGAGAAAGTTGGTCGTTTACACAGGTACGTTATGTGTATCTCTGTAAACGGCATTATGTCTACAATGTGAAAACGCGTGCAAGAATTCTAACCACTTTAATAGTCGAGTTAATTTACATAAAAGGATATAATTTTTTTGCTTTTTATTCTTGGCAAATGTTCCAGGGAAAGTGCTTTGAATAATAAAAATGTAACGTGAAAAATTTATGGGAAATTCAACGGCGTTATTATAGCCGTAGAAAAGTATCGCGGTATCGGTGCGTTACAGATTACTCGTTTCACGCTGCGAGGTGAATTGATAGTTGGTGTTGCCTTGCCCTGAGAGTAATAGCTTATACGAGATCTCATTACGATAATTGAAGATGGAAGGTCTTAAACGTGTTGAGTAACAAACTAAAAGGCTTTATCCCAAGCAGCGAGAAAATTGCGTCTTTCCGACGTTTTTTACCTACCTACTAGGACTGTTATTTTTCGCAACTTTCAATATTTGAAGGTTCAAACTTCCGGAAGGTTTGAACCCTTGAAGCTTTAAATTCTTTCCAAATTGCCACAAGTAACAGTCCTCAGTACTCTCAATAATACCGAATTGAATTGTGATCAGCGCACTTCATCCCCGCGGCCCTCCTCTTCGTCGCCGGTTACGCCGGCTGCCAGGCCTTAGGTGCCGCCTGGCTGGGGATAGCAGCCCTCCTCGTTTCCGGTACCGCGCCGGCCGGTGCACTCGCAGCCATCGCCGATCTCGCACCCGCGGAATCGCCGGCCTGCGCCGCGGCCGGGTGCGCTCTCTGCTCGACGCTGGGCGCCGCGGGACTGCTGGCCGCCAATTACTTCGTTACCCAGGCTCTTCATGGCTCCGTAAGTCGAGTTTAATACTGCGCTGGACACAAGCGCGCGCGTTGTCCGCCCACGTAAACGTAACGCGTTAAACAACTCCGTAACGTCCGCGAACGCTAAACGGACGTTGGATTGCGTAACGAGGATTTAGCGAGAATGTGTGTCTTTCCTTCTACTTTCTATGTTTTACGTGAGTCCGCTTCTCGTTATTTTCCGCACAAAAAAAATTAATACCAATTCAATACTCTCATTGTTTCATATATAAGCAAGAATATAAAATATTTATTATTTATGATTTTAAATTTCAGAATTATATTTTTATTTCAATATTATCCTTTCTAAAAAAGGGCGTGGCATCGATACTCGCATCTCTTGAAGTATTGTTGTCGCTTTTCCGCGATTAAACGTGTGTGAAGTTAGCATCTCAAAGTTTAGCATCTCATAAAAATACTGCAGAATTACTTGCCTCCAGCATAGTTCTACAGTTCTTGATAGGTATCAACAATAGTTCCGTTGAATTATCTATTTTAATTAAAATTTTATAAATGAGATGCTAACTTCCAAAATCACATAATAGCATCTCACCGTATTTCGAATATACGACCACAGAGAAGACTAAATCTATAGAGTCCTATCATTTAGAGACGTTCTATCAATAGTTCTGATGATTAAATTAATGAAAAAATAATTTTTTGTTACAAAACATACGTATATATGCGTTAACGTCTGCGCACGTGGATTTGGTGTAACTGGCATCTCAGATAGACAAAATTAATTAATTTAAAAATTTTAAAAGTATTTTTTAACAACTATCTAGATGGGAAACTTATATTTATAGGTCCAGACATGAGATACTGGTTGAATATTGATAGTTCTGTTTTTTTTAACGCAGTTCCCATATAGATACGGACGCGTACAATAGTTTTTAAAAAGTTATGGTGTTATAATTAATAAAAACATTTTTTTGAAAATTATTTTGCCCGGAAAACTTGAATTTTGAAGGCTACACGTCAAGTGCTAATCGAATATCGACAGATCTATTTATTTTAACCTAATTCTCATATAGTTCGGGACGCGTACAATATGTTTCTATAGAGTTCAGGTGATATAATTAATTAAAACATTTTTTAAACAATTATTTTGCTCAAAAAACTTAAATTTCTAAGGCTACACGTCAAGTGCTAATCGAATATCGACAGATCTATTTATTTTAACGTAATTCTCATATTGTTCGGGACGCGTACAATATGTTTCTACACAGTTCAGGTGTTATAATTAATTAAAACATTTTTTAAACAATTATTTTGCTCGAAAAACTTGAATTTCTAAGGCTACACGTCAAGTGCTAATCGAATATCGACAGATCTATTTATTTTAACTCAGTTTTCATATAGTTCGGGACGCGTTCAATATGTTTCTATAAAAATCAGGTGATATAATTAATTAGAACATTTTTTAAACAATTATTTTGCCCGAAAAACTTGAATTTCTAAGGCTACACGTCAAGTGCTAATCGAATATCGACAGATCTATTTATTTTAACGCAATTTTCATATAGTTCGGGACGCGTACAATATGTTTCTATAATGTTTAGGTGATATAATTAATTAGAACATTTTTTAAACAATTATTTTGCCCGAAAAACTTGAATTTCTAAGGCTACACGTCAAGTGCTAATCGAATATCGACAGATCTATTTATTTTAACGTAATTCTCATATTGTTCGGGACGCGTACAATATGTTTCTATAGAGTTCAGGTGTTATAATTAATTAAAACATTTTATAAACAATTATTTTGCCCGAAAAACTTGAATTTCTAAGGCTACACGCCAAGTGCTAATCGAATATCGACAGATCTATTTATTTTAACGCAATTTTCATATAGTTCGGGACGCGTACAATATGTTTCTATAATGTTTAGGTGATATAATTAATTAGAACATTTTTTTAAACAATTATTTTGCCCGAAAAACTTGAATTTCTAAGGCTACACGTCAAGTGCTAATCGAATATTGACAGATCTATTTATTTTAACGCAATTTTCATATAGTTCGGGACGCGTACAATATGTTTCTATAAAGTTCAGGTGATATAATTAATTAGAACATTTTTTAAACAATTATTTTGCCCGAAAAACTTGAATTTCTAAGGCTACACGCCAAGTGCTAATTGAATATCGACAGATCTATTTATTTTAACGCAGTTTTCATATAGTTCGGGACGCGTTCAATATGTTTCTATAAAAATCAGGTGATATAATTAATTAGAACATTTTTTAAACAATTATTTTGCCCGAAAAACTTGAATTTCTAAGGCTACACGTCAAGTGCTAATCGAATATCGACAGATCTATTTATTTTAACGCAATTTTCATATAGTTCGGAACGCGTACAATATGTTTCTATAATGTTTAGGTGATATAATTAATTAGAACATTTTTTAAACAATTATTTTGCCCGAAAAACTTGAATTTCTAAGGCTACACGTCAAGTGCTAATCGAATATTGACAGATTTATTTATTTTAACGTAATTCTCATATTGTTCGGGACGCGTACAATATGTTTCTACAGAGTTCAGGTGTTATAATTAAATAAAACATTTTTTAAACAATTATTTTGCCCAAAAAACTTGAATTTCTGAGGCTACACGTCAAGTGCTAATCGAATATCGACAGATCTATTTATTTTAACGCAATTTTCATATAGTTCGGGACGCGTACAATATGTTTCTATAAAAATCAGGTGATATAATTAATTAGAACATTTTTTAAACAATTATTTTGCCCGAAAAACTTGAATTTCTAAGGCTACACGCCAAGTGCTAATTGAATATCGACAGATCTATTTATTTTAACGCAGTTTTCATATAGTTCGGGACGCGTTCAATATGTTTCTATAAAAATCAGGTGATATAATTAATTAGAACATTTTTTAAACAATTATTTTGCCCGAAAAACTTGAATTTCTAAGGCTACACGTCAAGTGCTAATCGAATATCGACAGATCTATTTATTTTAACGCAATTTTCATATAGTTCGGAACGCGTACAATATGTTTCTATAATGTTTAGGTGATATAATTAATTAGAACATTTTTTAAACAATTATTTTGCCCGAAAAACTTGAATTTCTAAGGCTACACGTCAAGTGCTAATCGAATATTGACAGATTTATTTATTTTAACGCAATTTTCATATAGTTCGGGACGCGTACAATATGTTTCTATAAAGTTCAGGTGATATAATTAATTAGAACATTTTTTAAACAATTATTTTGCCCGAAAAACTTGAATTTCTAAGGCTACACGTCAAGTGCTAATCGAATATCGACAGATCTATTTATTTTAACGCAATTTTCATATAGTTCGGGACGCGTACAATATGTTGCTATAATGTTTAGGTGATATAATTAATTAGAACATTTTTTAAACAATTATTTTGCCCGAAAAACTTGAATTTCTAAGGCTACACGTCAAGTGCTAATCGAATATCGACAGATCTATTTATTTTAACGCAATTTTCATATAGTTCGGGACGCGTACAATATGTTTCTATAATGTTTAGGTGATATAATTAATTAGAACATTTTTTAAACAATTATTTTGCCCGAAAAACTTGAATTTCTAAGGCTACACGTCAAGTGCTAATCGAATATCGACAGATCTATTTATTTTAACGTAATTCTCATATTGTTCGGGACGCGTACAATATGTTTCTATAATGTTTAGGTGATATAATTAATTAGAACATTTTTTAAAACAATTATTTTGCCCGAAAAACTTGAATTTCTAAGGCTACACGTCAAGTGCTAATCGAATATTGACAGATCTATTTATTTTAACGTAATTCTCATATTGTTCGGGACGCGTACAATATGTTTCTATAGAGTTCAGGTGTTATAATTAATTAAAACATTTTTTAAACAATTATTTGCCCAAAAAACTTGAATTTCTGAGGCTACACGTCAAGTGCTAATCGAATATCGACAGATCTATTTATTTTAACGCAATTTTCATATAGTTCGGGACGCGTACAATATGTTTCTATAAAATCAGGTGATATAATTAATTAGAACATTTTTTAAACAATTATTTTGCCCGAAAAACTTGAATTTCTAAGGCTACACGTCAAGTGCTAATCGAATATCGACAGATCTATTTATTTTAACGTAATTCTCATATTGTTCGGGACGCGTACAATATGTTTCTACAGAGTTCAGGTGTTATAATTAAATAAAACATTTTTTAAACAATTATTTTGCCCAAAAAACTTGAATTTCTGAGGCTACACGTCAAGTGCTAATCGAATATCGACAGATCTATTTATTTTAACGCAATTTTCATATAGTTCGGGACGCGTACAATATGTTTCTATAAAAATCAGGTGATATAATTAATTAGAACATTTTTTAAACAATTATTTTGCCCGAAAAACTTGAATTTCTAAGGCTACACGCCAAGTGCTAATTGAATATCGACAGATCTATTTATTTTAACGCAGTTTTCATATAGTTCGGGACGCGTTCAATATGTTTCTATAAAAATCAGGTGATATAATTAATTAGAACATTTTTTAAACAATTATTTTGCCCGAAAAACTTGAATTTCTAAGGCTACACGTCAAGTGCTAATCGAATATCGACAGATCTATTTATTTTAACGCAATTTTCATATAGTTCGGAACGCGTACAATATGTTTCTATAATGTTTAGGTGATATAATTAATTAGAACATTTTTTAAACAATTATTTTGCCCGAAAAACTTGAATTTCTAAGGCTACACGTCAAGTGCTAATCGAATATTGACAGATTTATTTATTTTAACGCAATTTTCATATAGTTCGGGACGCGTACAATATGTTTCTATAAAGTTCAGGTGATATAATTAATTAGAACATTTTTTAAACAATTATTTTGCCCGAAAAACTTGAATTTCTAAGGCTACACGTCAAGTGCTAATCGAATATCGACAGATCTATTTATTTAACGCAATTTTCATATAGTTCGGGACGCGTACAATATGTTGCTATAATGTTTAGGTGATATAATTAATTAGAACATTTTTTAAACAATTATTTTGCCCGAAAAACTTGAATTTCTAAGGCTACACGTCAAGTGCTAATCGAATATCGACAGATCTATTTATTTTAACGTAATTCTCATATTGTTCGGGACGCGTACAATATGTTTCTATAGAGTTCAGGTGTTATAATTAATTAAAACATTTTTTAAACAATTATTTTGCCCGAAAAACTTGAATTTTTAAGGCTACACGTCAAGTGCTAATCGAATATCGACAGATCTATTTATTTTAACGTAATTCTCATATAGTTCGGGACGCGTGCAATATGTTTCTATAGAGTTCAGGTGTTATAATTAATTAAAACATTTTTTAAACAATTATTTTGCCCAAAAAACTTGAATTTCTGAGGCTACACGTCAAGTGCTAATTGAATATCGACAGATCTATTTATTTTAACGCAATTTTCATATAGTTCGGGACGCGTACAATATGTTTCTATAAAGTTTAGGTGATATAATTAATTAGAACATTTTTTAAACAATTATTTTGCCCGAAAAAACTTGAATTTCTAAGGCTACACGTCAAGTGCTAATCGAATATCGACAGATCTATTTATTTTAACGCAATTTTCATATAGTTCGGGACGCGTACAATATGTTTCTATAATGTTTAGGTGATATAATTAATTAGAACATTTTTTAAAACAATTATTTTGCCCGAAAAACTTGAATTTCTAAGGCTACACGTCAAGTGCTAATCGAATATCGACAGATCTATTTATTTAACGTAATTCTCATATTGTTCGGGACGCGTACAATATGTTTCTATAATGTTTAGGTGATATAATTAATTAGAACATTTTTTAAACAATTATTTTGCCCGAAAAACTTGAATTTCTAAGGCTACACGTCAAGTGCTAATCGAATATTGACAGATCTATTTATTTTAACGTAATTCTCATATTGTTCGGGACGCGTACAATATGTTTCTATAGAGTTCAGGTGTTATAATTAATTAAAACATTTTTAAACAATTATTTTGCCCAAAAAACTTGAATTTCTGAGGCTACACGTCAAGTGCTAATCGAATATCGACAGATCTATTTATTTTAAACGCAATTTTCATATAGTTCGGGACGCGTACAATATGTTTCTATAAAATCAGGTGATATAATTAATTAGAACATTTTTTAAACAATTATTTTGCCCGAAAAACTTGAATTTCTAAGGCTACACGTCAAGTGCTAATCGAATATCGACAGATCTATTTATTTAACGTAATTCTCATATTGTTCGGGACGCGTACAATATGTTTCTACAGAGTTCAGGTGTTATAATTAAATAAAACATTTTTTAAAACAATTATTTTGCCCAAAAACTTGAATTTCTGAGGCTACACGTCAAGTGCTAATCGAATATCGACAGATCTATTTATTTTAAACGCAATTTTCATATAGTTCGGGACGCGTACAATATGTTTCTATAAAATCAGGTGATATAATTAATTAGAACATTTTTTAAACAATTATTTTGCCCGAAAAACTTGAATTTCTAAGGCTACACGTCAAGTGCTAATCGAATATCGACAGATCTATTTATTTTAACGCAATTTTCATATAGTTCGGGACGCGTACAATATGTTTCTATAATGTTTAGGTGATATAATTAATTAGAACATTTTTTAAACAATTATTTTGCCCGAAAAACTTGAATTTCTAAGGCTACACGTCAAGTGCTAATCGAATATCGACAGATCTATTTATTTTAACGTAATTCTCATATTGTTCGGGACGCGTACAATATGTTTCTATAGAGTTCAGGTGTATAATTAATTAAAACATTTTTAAACAATTATTTTGCCCGAAAAACTTGAATTTCTAAGGCTACACGCCAAGTGCTAATTGAATATCGACAGATCTATTTATTTTAACGCAGTTTTCATATAGTTCGGGACGCGTTCAATATGTTTCTATAAAAATCAGGTGATATAATTAATTAGAACATTTTTAAAACAATTATTTTGCCCGAAAAACTTGAATTTCTAAGGCTACACGTCAAGTGCTAATCGAATATCGACAGATCTATTTATTTTAACGCAATTTTCATATAGTTCGGGACGCGTACAATAGTTTCTATAATGTTTAGGTGATATAATTAATTAGAACATTTTTTAAACAATTATTTTGCCCGAAAAACTTGAATTTCTAAGGCTACACGTCAGTGCTAATCGAATATCGACAGATCTATTTATTTAAACGCAATTTTCATATAGTTCGGGACGCGTACAATATGTTTCTATAATGTTTAGGTGATATAATTAATTAGAACATTTTTTAAACAATTATTTTGCCCGAAAACTTGAATTTCTAAGGCTACACGTCAAGTGCTAATCGAATATTGACAGATCTATTTATTTTAACGCAATTTTCATATAGTTCGGGACGCGTACAATATGTTTCTATAAAGTTCAGGTGATATAATTAATTAGAACATTTTTTAAACAATTATTTTGCCCGAAAAACTTGAATTTCTAAGGCTACACGTCAAGTGCTAATCGAATATCGACAGATCTATTTATTTTAACGCAATTTTCATATAGTTCGGGACGCGTACAATATGTTTCTATAATGTTTAGGTGATATAATTAATTAGAACATTTTTTAAAACAATTATTTTGCCCGAAAAACTTGAATTTCTAAGGCTACACGTCAAGTGCTAATCGAATATCGACAGATCTATTTATTTTAACGTAATTCTCATATTGTTCGGGACGCGTACAATATGTTTCTATAGAGTTCAGGTGTTATAATTAATTAAAACATTTTTTAAACAATTATTTTGCCCGAAAAACTTGAATTTCTAAGGCTACACGCCAAGTGCTAATTGAATATCGACAGATCTATTTATTTTAACGCAGTTTTCATATAGTTCGGGACGCGTTCAATATGTTTCTATAAAAATCAGGTGATATAATTAATTAGAACATTTTTAAACAATTATTTTGCCCGAAAAACTTGAATTTCTAAGGCTACACGTCAAGTGCTAATCGAATATCGACAGATCTATTTATTTTAACGCAATTTTCATATAGTTCGGGACGCGTACAATATGTTTCTATAATGTTTAGGTGATATAATTAATTAGAACATTTTTTAAACAATTATTTTGCCCGAAAAACTTGAATTTCTAAGGCTACACGTCAAGTGCTAATCGAATATCGACAGATCTATTTATTTTAACGCAATTTTCATATAGTTCGGGACGCGTACAATATGTTTCTATAATGTTTAGGTGATATAATTAATTAGAACATTTTTTAAAACAATTATTTTGCCCGAAAAACTTGAATTTCTAAGGCTACACGTCAAGTGCTAATCGAATATTGACAGATCTATTTATTTTAACGCAATTTTCATATAGTTCGGGACGCGTACAATATGTTTCTATAAAGTTCAGGTGATATAATTAATTAGAACATTTTTTAAAACAATTATTTTGCCCGAAAAACTTGAATTTCTAAGGCTACACGTCAAGTGCTAATCGAATATCGACAGATCTATTTATTTTAACGCAATTTTCATATAGTTCGGGACGCGTACAATATGTTTCTATAATGTTTAGGTGATATAATTAATTAGAACATTTTTTAAACAATTATTTTGCCCGAAAAACTTGAATTCTAAGGCTACACGTCAAGTGCTAATCGAATATCGACAGATCTATTTATTTTAACGTAATTCTCATATTGTTCGGGACGCGTACAATATGTTTCTATAGAGTTCAGGTGTTATAATTAATTAAAACATTTTTTAAACAATTATTTTGCCCGAAAAACTTGAATTTTAAGGCTACACGTCAAGTGCTAATCGAATATCGACAGATCTATTTATTTTAACGTAAGTTCTCATATAGTTCGGGACGCGTGCAATATGTTTCTATAAAGTTCAGGTGATTATAATTAATTAGAACATTTTTAAACAATTATTTGCCCAAAAAAACTTGAATTTCTGAGGCTACCGTCAAGTGCTAATTGAATATCGACAGATCTATTTATTTTAACGCAATTTTTCATATAGTCGGGACGCGTACAATATGTTTCTATAGAGTTCAGGTGTTTATAATTAATTAAAACATTTTTTAAACAATTATTTTGCCCGAAAAACTTGAATTTCTAAGGCTATACCGCCAAGTGCTAATTGAATATCGACAGATCTATTTATTTTAACGCAGTTTTCATATAGTTCGGGACGCGTTCCAATATGTTTCTATAAAAATCAGGTGATATAATTAATTAGAACATTTTTAAACAATTATTTTGCCCGAAAAAACTTGAATTTCTAAGGCTACACGTCAAGTGCTAATCGAATATCGACAGATCTATTTATTTTAACGCAATTTTCATATAGTTTCGGGACGCGTACAATATGTTCTATAATGTTTCAGGTGATATAATTATTAGAACATTTTTTAAACAATTATTTTGCCCGAAAAACTTGAATTTCTAAGGCTACACGTCAAGTGCTAATCGAATATCGACAGATCTATTTATTTTAACGCAATTTTCATATAGTTCGGGACGCGTACAATATGTTTCTATAATGTTTAGGTGATATAATTAATTAGAACATTTTTTAAACAATTATTTTGCCCGAAAAACTTGAATTTCTAAGGCTACACGTCAAGTGCTAATCGAATATCGACAGATCTATTTATTTTAACGTAATTCTCATATTGTTCGGGACGCGTACAATATGTTTCTATAGAGTTCAGGTGTTATAATTAATTAAAACATTTTTTAAACAATTATTTTGCCCGAAAAACTTGAATTTTTAAGGCTACACGTCAAGTGCTAATCGAATATCGACAGATCTATTTATTTTAACGTAATTCTCATATAGTTCGGGACGCGTGCAATATGTTTCTATAGAGTTCAGGTGTTATAATTAATTAAAACATTTTTTAAACAATTATTTTGCCCAAAAAACTTGAATTTCTGAGGCTACACGTCAAGTGCTAATTGAATATCGACAGATCTATTTATTTTAACGCAATTTTCATATAGTTCGGGACGCGTACAATATGTTTCTATAAAGTTCAGGTGATATAATTAATTAGAACATTTTTTAAACAATTATTTTGCCCGAAAAACTTGAATTTTTAAGGCTACACGTCAAGTGCTAATCGAATATCGACAGATCTATTTATTTTAACGCAATTTTCATATAGTTCGGGACGCGTACAATATGTTTCTATAAAGTTCAGGTGATATAATTAATTAGAACATTTTTTAAACAATTATTTTGCCCGAAAAACTTGAATTTCTAAGGCTACACGTCAAGTGCTAATCGAATATCGACAGATCTATTTATTTTAACGCAGTTTTCATATAATTCTGGACGCGAACAGTAATTTTCTAAAGAGTTACGGTGATATAATTAATTAAAACATTTATTAAAATATTATTTTGCCCGATAAACTTGAATTTTGTGGGCTAAACGTGAGATGTTATTTAAATATCGACAGTTCTATTTATTTCAACGCAATTCTCATATAGTTTCGGACGCGTACAATAAGTTTCTAAGAAGTTCCGGTAATATAATTAATTAAAACATGTTTTAAACAATTATTTTACTCGAAAAACTTGAACTTTGAAAGCTGGACGTGAAGTGCTTATTGAATATCGACAGATTTATTTATTTTAACGCAGTTTTCATATAGTTCCGGACGCGTACAATAATTTTCTAAAGAGTTTGCCAGAAAGTGAAAGTTTTGAAAATTGATTGAAAATTAACAGGTAACATTACATATAATATATTATAATTTTTAATTTATTTAAAGGGGATTAAGTATGGAGTGAAAGTATGTAAGAGTGATATTAAAAACTTGAAAATATAATATAATTACTAATTTGTGTTTAGAGAGAGAGAGAGGGGCGTAGGGTGGAGAGTGGGAAAGCGTGAGAGATAAAGACGAGGATTAAATAAGAAAGTAAAATGTAAGAGTAAATTGAACAATATGAAAATAATATAATTAATATCATTAATAATATAATTAGTAATTTAGAGAGGGGGAGAAGGAGCGTGAGATAGAGAAGGGCATTAAATATGATAAAGTGTGTGAGAGTAATATTACTGAAGAAAAAAAAGTGCAATGTTCAATATAAAAATGCTAAGTGGCGCGCGCGAAGCGCGCGCATTGTTGTGTTCTAGTAATAGTCTAAAGGACGCACATATTTGTTTTGGTAATAATAACAGTATTAAAAAATTTTTATTCTTGATTAGAATTTCATTATTATATTTTATTCAAAAATTTTTTCTCAACGTAATAAAAGTTTTTTTTTATTAAATTAATGGAAGTATATTTTTCTTAATAAAACTATGCAAAATTTCTTTACACAAATAAGTTATGCCCGCTTAAAGTTATCAAATTCTTAAAAAAATTTTTTGTATTTTGCTTGTGTTATGAGACAATGATTGTAAATTTAAAACTATTTTTTGTGCATTTAAATAATTATTAATTATTAATCATTTTTCGCTTTATTTGTGTTATTTTCAAATAAAAACGCGGAACACAGCATTTTGAATTCTGAACTAAAAGAAGATATTTACACACACATACACATACACAGAATAGTTTTGCTAAAAATTTAACTAGATACAGACCTGAAAATAATTTTGTTGAGCTATTAGAATAAATATAAAGGATATTCAAGTATGATGAATAACAAGTTTGAGCTTTCTACGTAATTATTTTGATGATCTAACAAAATTACTTTATCTCTGTATCCAGTTAAATATTTAAATACTTTAGCAAAATTATTTTTTAAATTGGTTTTTTTATTTTATTATTTAAATTCTTGGTATGCAAGAAACTTGTTAACATAAGTATAAATGGAAAAATATGAAATTTTATTTTTATATTCTTTTCTTATAAAAAATTAAGTATCGAAATTGCATGTTAAAAATTTCATGCAATATAATTTTTATTATTCGTGGACTTCATGGTATTATTGAAATTTTTTTTAAATATTTGTTTAGTTTTGCATTTTATCAGAAGTTCTCGCGTTTGTGCAATTTGCCATCCGTTTCAGATCGCTGGCTCTTGGCGACTAGTGTTCGGGGTCGCCTCCGTCGTCCTGCTGACGACCGCTGCGGTTTTTCTGGCGCTCGGCAAAGGCGTTCCGCAACCGTGGATTCCATCCGTGGCGAGACCGCGGAGTCACGATGTAATCTACGAGCAGGACACGCTGGAGCTCGATCACGAGGACGTGGGTGTGCAAACCGAGCCCTTCGTGCCCTATGCACTCGAGGACGACGTCGAGAGCCTGAAGAACGTGCCTCGCTCGTCGTCCATTCACTCGAAGATCTCGGTGGCCTCCAATTAAATCTTGAGCGCCCTCGTGCCAATTCTTTGTGCTATTTTCATGCCTCATCTTGCGCCAAGGATATTCTATCCTCTCTCCCTCTCCTCCCCCTCTTCCCCCGTGTACAGTAAACATAGTGCAAATGCACACGCGATTAACAATTCTGAATGTATATAAGGTTTAAGAATAAGAATAAACGTTTATACGATTACGACAAATTGTCTTCGAGGAACTTTATGCAACAACAAACACTCGAAAAACTAAATGTCTAAACGTTTTATTAGGATGTACTTTTTACGGAAATGTTTAATATTGCTGTTACGAGTTGTCGTTTGGATTTCGCGAAATTGAGATTGCTCCAGATAAAATCGTTGCGAAACAATGCCGTGAATAATAACAGGCAGATTCCGCCGACTGATATAATTTGACTCGTAGAAAGTCGATAGCTGATAAAAATGTCGACGCGCGCGCCCGGAAATTCCAGGTGACACGACGGGACAAATCATTCGGGTTAAGCGTCCCCTTTGTCTCTCGGATTACACTCGCTTTCGACCATTGTTGAAGCGAGTTCTGAATCTGTTTCTCATCCGACCCGCGATTTTCTCCGCTCGCGCTGTTTCCTAGCATGTCGCATACAAATCTACGCATTACGCGCGTTTCTGCGCGAGGCACACGAGTCCTGTGTCCTCCGCGACGACTTTCTACCTCCTCGAAGAAAAGCGAGAGAACTTGGTCGGGGCGGATGCGCCCGACGGGCGCTCCAATTAGGTAATCTTACGAATCGCCGCTGATTTAATCGCGAAAATGCGGCTCCGACGCATATACAATAAAAAAGTAGGCAAAATTACATAAATAGTATATATAAAAATTACACAATAGTGGAGTACACCAAGCTTTTTATCTCTACATACAGAGAAATGTACTCTTATACTGAGAAATGCAATTTCTAATTTTTTAGTTTTCTTTTAATGGTTATCTTTGCAAAAAATATCTCTTTGACGAAGTCTTAAAATATATACTTATCATTTACTTGAAACAAGTCAGATTTACTTAAAATAAATTTTTACAAAAAGATGTACTTGAATTGAATAAGTATTACCTATTTTAAATAATTCATAAGTTTATATTTTTCTGTGTGTAATTGTGCAATATTCTTATATTAGATGAAAAATTATATTTGCACAATTAGAGATAAAAATATTAAAAAATTTTTATACATTTCCGTTAAAAATTGTGTAGTTGTACAAATATTATTTACATAAATTTACATAATTTTTTATTCAGTGTATACCGGAAGACATGTGCAAGATCGCTGTCCGCGCTGCGGCAAGTGTCTCCGCGTCCTAACGACGGCCTTTCAAATGCACGCGTGCATATCCGGTGCGCATGGAAAATTCAGGGCACTCTTTAGACAACCGCGGAAAATAGCCTGCCGTTCGCCGTGAATTGAAACATTTCGCACGTTACTTTTTCACGCCGGAACTCGTTCGACCGACATTCTCGAGCAGGGCGTTGAGTCAATATTGGCATTGCGATTACTATGTGCTTTATTTCGCATATCAGTAACTGGCACTGATACATTTTGTACAAACAAAACTCCGAGAATTTTAAAATAGATTTGTTTAATATTCTTCTTTGTAGTGCCCGTTTGTTACTTTGATTACTCGAATCAATTAATCAGCGATAACCAGCCATGGCTATCGAAGCATCAAATTACTGCAATTAATCTTGTCAGATAAAGCGAATTAAAGTAATTAAATTTTAATTTACTTTTCAAACAGTAATTTACTCCGTCTGATGAATTAATGATTTGCACACGAGGACTAATGAGTTCGTTCCCATTGATACTTTTTTTTGTTTGTTTAACATTCAATTGATTCGCCTTTTGCTGTGTCGCCACTTGTGCAAATCGAACGTTCATCGTTCGCGATTGTTCCGCTTCTCACGTTCCTCTCGCGTTCGGGTACATACGCGTGAGACATTTTGCGTCGTGTGTCGCGCGCGCGTAACGCTTTTTTTTTCCGCGACAAAAGAAATTCGTTCGCAGACAACGGAGCGGGCTCTCCCGAATGCGTGGAAATCGCGCCGCGAGATCGCATAATCTCTACGCCCTCGCGGCCACATATTCGCGCGTAGAGAGACCCGACCGGGCGCGGAATGTCGCAACGCGCGACGCTAATTACCGGCAGTGTAGACGCGTTACTACTATTCTTTCCCGGTAACGCCGACTCTCAGGGACTTATGAAATGAGTTCTCACAACACAACGCCTTGGCGTCTACCGTCCGACTCTTTCTTTATTTCGATGCGTATATATATCACACTAGTCTCTCTTACGTAACGCCGTATTTACAGTCGTAAGCAGGGAGTACGCTAGAGATGCCTTAGGGTCTATAGAGCTCTTGCTGGTCCGTGCTGTCCGTCGCGTTTTTAAATGGAGGATTATCTTGTATGATAGATTTCTTTCGATCAATTCGCTCAGGATAGATCGATGCATCGATGATTAAACGCTGACCAACGAAGGTCTTAATGTTTTTTTTTTGCTTCCAAGAGATTAAGACATTTTAAAATAATATTGTATAAACATTTTAGGAAAATCATTTAATGATAATTTTTTTCGAAACATTGTTGAAATTTTAACAACATTATCTCCAAGTTAGGACCAGAATTTGTTTATATTGTTGTATACATATTAAACGAAAACATTACGTGTTATTGACTTGTTGACAACATAGTATATTATACTAAGTATAGTAATGATTTTGTGTTTAGTGGGCTTTTTGCTTCGTATATCCAATATAATTTAACTTTAAACTTAGTTTAACTTCGTCTTTTTTTAATTCTTAGAATTGGAAAAAATAGAAAGTTATAAATTAAGTTTAAATTAAACTATATTGATGTATTACAAATAGGCTTATTTTCCAAAACTGCTTTGTTATAATATTATTAGCATTGTAAGTTAAAGCTGTCGTTTATGGAATGCCATTTTCCCTGGTGACTTTATTATTTCAACACTCTTCCCTCATTGTTAATTTAAAACGACATGATTTTGACGCAAATCCCAGCAGCGTGAGAAAAATTTCATGCGATACCTGACAGATAAAACCTGCATGAGAATATCGTATCTTACAGTTAGGAAAGAAATTTAATTATCCAATGATATTTTTTCGTCGATCGTACACTGATGCACCTACTCTAATGCACATAAATATGGGCGTCAACAGATGTCGGGGAGCTATCGTGCGGAAAATCGGTCGGGCTGCGCACCAACGATTTCCCTTTCGCGAAATCGTCTCGATTCATTAACGACACGAATGCGTATGTTGCGTGTAAGACATTGGTCCTTGCACGTCGATGGACGTATCCGTTCGTCCACTACAAAAAAAAAAAAGGTTACCGTTGACGTAAGCCCCGCTTCGTCATGCCTAAATATATCGTCGTGAGAATTCGATTACGTTCCAGGATAATTAGTAATGATAGAAATGAACGTATCTAAAGATATACTGCCGAAAGCAAATTCGTTAACTTCCGTCGAACTCCTCTCTTGGTAAAAAAAGAAATCCTTAACAATTAGTCAATATTCTACAATAATTTAACTCGTACTTTATACCTGCAACGAGTAATACTTCTTCGTAATTCCTAACTATTTCTAATTCACTCGTCGCTGTGTTACATCTTTTTCCTCATGTCCTTTTCCTCCTCCTCGTCATCCGTAATAATCTGCACGCTCCTGACTGGGCCTGTTTTTCTGTATCTCGATGCGGGCGTCGTGGTGGCCATCACGGTTGTCGGGACCATCGTCGATCGGTCAGTGTTGATCACTAGGTTGACCATTCGCAGCAACAAAGCTTCCCTGATATGTGCTGGTAAAATCTCGTCCCCGTCGTCGGCTACGTCCTGCGTGTAGAACTTCTGCCTGTACACTCTCTTGGGATATCTGTCGTGGTAATCGTCGTACTGAGGATGATAGAGCGGGCTCAGAGCCCGGGGATACACCGGACGTCTCAGGGCCACTCGGTCACCGTACTGCGCCTGTTGATCATATGCGATTTGCGATGCGATTTCGGGTCTTGGAAGCGGCGCCTGATAGCCCGCTGGGTACGAAGGATACGGCTGCTGGTCGTACAGAGCGTCCTCGAGGAAGCTCTTTGGGTATGACAGGGCTTGCACGCCGTATTGGCTCACCAGCAGCCTCCTCAGCAACATCTGAAAGTCTCGTCGGCTGAGAGGCGGCGCGATCGGGTTTGGCGGTTCCGGAGGCAGCGGCAGGGCGCCAGTCCGGTAACCTGGATACTCGGGCGTGGTCGCTTGGTATTCTCTGTCGTCAGGAGCTACTGGACTCGGAATTGGTCGCAGGATCGGCCGTGCTCTCTGCTCGGGGTCCGGATAGATTAGCGGCCGCACGGGACGCGGACGCATATAGTTCATCGCGATTCGCGCCTCATCCTCGGGATCGGGTAGAGGATTCTCCGTCAGATAATGAACATTGGCATCCGTCGTGGATGACGAGTAGACCGGCTGATGATTCGACGGAGGTCGTAATAAGAGTCTACCGATCGGTATCGCTCTGTAAACGCTTCCGTCATCCTCGAGATTGCCCTGTTGGGACGGGACGAGTATCCTAGGCGGCAGTTCCCGCAGATACTGCTCGGGTTGCTGTCTCACGAAGACAGGCTCGGTGCTCTGTCTGACGTAGTCCCGGGTCGACGTAGACTCGGTCGGTACCCTGGCCGTAGAACTGCGAAGCAGGATCTGCTGGGTTGTCGTGCGCTCTTCCTGAGGCGTGGACTTTGTCTCCGTCTCGTAGACTCGGGAATCGTCGTATTTCGGGCTGTTGAATCGACCACCCGCCCCCAAGTTCTCCTGACGATTGACGTAGAACTTTGGCCGTTCTGTGCGTGAAGTACTGGAAACCCTCTGGAGTACTCGCGATGGAGCCGTCGTAGTGAACAAGGGACGCGTCGTGGACAAGGATCCCCCGTAAACGTCGGAATGATCGTCCCCCTCATCAGCAATGCCGGAATTCGATTTGGTTGTCTCGTCGTGCAACTGCCTCCTCAAGGTGTTTCCCGTTGTGATCTTAGCCTCGTCTTCCTTCTCCACGAAATCCTCAGAGATTGGCGGGAGGCTATGCTCGATCGGTCTCTTGGCAAAGATGATCCTTCGATAGGCGCCGTCTTTGTCGTCCGCACTGGGTCGATTGATTTGCGAGTCCTCGTCTTCGGTGTCTTCCTCTATAACGATCGGTCTCTGTTGCCCGTTGATGACGAAGCGCGGCCTGCTCTTTGCCGTGCCCTTCAAGTAGTGCCCGAATATCGTCTTCGGCGCTTCCGTAGTGGTGCTCGTGGTCGTCGTGGTGGTCGTAGTCGTTTTCCTCGTTCGAGGAATTGACTGTACCACTGACGGCCTGGTCGAAGACTCCGTTGTCGTGGCGTACACGATGCTCGGTCTTTTCGTGGTTGACGTACGGTTGACGCGCGGTATACTTTGCACGACGGACACGTGTTCCTGCAACGGCGACATGGTGGTTGCTTTAAAGCCCGTCCCATTCGACGAGGAGTACGAGACTCTCTTTATCTCGCCGTCGGCGTCGACGAAGCCGAACGTGCCTTTAATGTTGCCCAGAACATCGCGACTCTCGACCTGACAAGGCAAGTATTATGTCGTTCAATCCCTCGCGAAATTATCGCGAACCTAACTGTAAATCTTGAGCGGATAAATTAATTTTTTGTCAATGCATATGGCATAATTAAAATAAAAAATATTTTAATTGAATAATTTTAAATGTATATAATAAATATAATCTAACTATAAGATCTATTTAAATGACAGTACATCCAAATGGTAATTTAAATTTAATATTCCATCTGTTAATTTAATATAAATACTATAGAAAACTCTTTTAATTTTACATATATGAAATCATAAATAAGATGATATAACAGAGTTATGTACAAGTCTATAATTGTAATATTTTTTTATTTTTAAGTTATTATTAATTGATATGATTAATCCTGCCATTGGCATTGTTTGCTGAGCACTCATCGCTATTTTAAATATAATTAGAAAAAGAACTGTTCTGGCAAATTAATAATCGATACTGTGGGAACTTGTGCGCTGTAATTTATGATGATGAAAAAAATAGGCGATAGGCGCGGTTACATTACGCCGCGCTTAAGTAGTTACGCACGTAATTACCTTGAATGATCCATCGCCGGCTTCATAGCCGTACGTGTAAGAGCCGTCTTCGTTCACCTTTCTGATCTGTTTCAAGATCGCCACTTGGTGATCATGATGCGTTTCCGACGTCTGCTGGTCCGTGACGTTCGAGCAGCCCGCGGTCGCCAGGCAGAAGAATGCCATCAGCCATGGCGTCATCTTAAAAGGAAAGACGATATTTTCTCTATGAAGAAAAACGCAGTAACAAGAACGTAGGCGGGACGCGCGACGATGGCATCGTGAAAATGGTGCGAAAAATCGCGTAATGAATTCTGAAACGACAAACTTGGATTTACGCGCGACGGGAAAATTGCGCGTCATTAACTTACTCGACGTCTGACATATTCAAAATGGAAAATACTCTCGCAATGCGCGCAATTCACGTTCACATAATGATGCACTTGTCACTCTGGTACGACGTTTCGCGTCCTAAAGCGTTTTACTTCGGAATAAATCTCGAGGGCCGTATGGGCGAGACGCGAAACGTTCGCGTGCGAATCGTTTTCGTCGAGGCGTGCTGCACTTTCCCACGGGGCACCAATATATCGCTCGGGCTTCGCGAAAAGTATCGGAACGTTTTAGAGCCAAGCGGCACTCGCATTTAGATTGATATAGCGGCTTGAAATTGATCTTTCGCTCTCTTTCTCTCCGCGGGCACCGAACACGTGAGCCACGTATACTCGCGCACTCGCGCCAACGCTCGGAGTATCTCGGCGCGGTATATAGGTATATACCTTGTTGGAACTGGAAACCATGTTACCGCGGATGCGGTGAATGTTCTTAATACGGCGTGGGGTGTCGGGTGCCGTTATATATAGGGTGACACAATAGGCAACCACCGCCGCGCCCCTTCCACCGGCGCACCGCGTCAACCACGCCGCCATGTTCAACCTTGATGACCCCTAAACACGTTCATTAAGACGCTGGAGTAGCAAATGACGGCTCTCCCGATTAGTAAAAACGCGAAGCGTCGCGCGCCCCGGCCGCAACGACGACGACGCTTCGGCGGATAATACCACGGCAATGAGGATCCGCGGTTATGTTTGCTCATCTCGATTACACGTTTTTTTTTTACTGCGCAAAATTGCACAAGACAGAATTATTCTAACGACTCGAAGACGCGGGAAAAGTCGCCGGATGATCGGCCGCTGCGCGCGGTGGATGTCGAAAAACGATTGCTTTTCTCCTTTTTTTTTGTTAAGCAAATTAATTCAATCGACGTTTTACATCTTGCATAAATTGTTTTAATCTTGTAAGACGGATGTTCTCTTCTCTTGCTTTATTGTTTAAATATGTGCGAGTTTTTGTTCCCTTATTGACAAACTGATAATTTTGCAAGCTATTATACAATTATAAAATTGTACGAGAAAAAACAGATAGTACGGATTATTTTTTATTAATTCAACAAAATAATTACTGAATAATAAATAATAAGCTACGAGGTTAAACGACTGATTTTATAAATATTTCTATAATCTAACATAATTATTTTTAAATCTGTGTTTTAGCAAAATTGTTCTTTCTACGAAAATACACTTCATGATACTTTTTTAAAAAATACACTGATAAAAAAAGTTATTAATTTGACTAAATTTTTCAACATGATTAAATTTCTTCAGTTGAAGTATTTATGCATTTAAGTATATAAAATACTTGAATTTTAATTTAAGTATTTATTATATATATTTGACTGAAATACATAAATACTTGAATTAAAGAAATTTAATCAAATTGAAGAATTTAGTCAAATTAACGTTTTTTTTCTCGGTGTATTTACAACTGAAATTTTAAAGACTTAGTGACTCTGTTGAAAGTCGGAAAAAGAATTATACACGAGACGCCCGAAGAAAGTGCATCGATAATGACGACGTAAAGGAACGGAAACGTTTGGAGGGAATGAGCGCGATGTCCGAACAGAATGGAACATACGAAGAAGTTTGGCTCCGCGGGGACAAGTGAAAGCCACGTGGGAGTTGACGGCCAGGTAAGAAGCACACAGTAGTAGACTGTAAAATCTGTAACAATAGTTCCCATAGTGTGCAACACCGGTATTGTGGCAGGTATTCGCTCCACTCTAGGCACTCCCACAGGACAATTATTACATCATGCAATTTCCTTCGGGTTTCGTATTCACCTTTTTTGATGCCACCTTGATATGCCTCGCGCTCGTGGACATATCGGCTGTCTATCTCGCCTCACGTTGCACGTTTCCTCCGCCGGAGGATCATTGTCTATCACGCGGAGCTTCTACCTCGGGGGTCCGTAAACGCGGACGCGCAATCGGCAGATTTATTGGAATCTAATAAATAATTAAAATATACAGGTTATCTAGGGAAGTATTACAAGGTGCACATCGAGACATTTTAATACTTTCTCTTAATTGCTTATAACTGCTCGACTAATCCAGTATCAGTTTCTTTATTTTTTTGCACTTCTTTGATGAATAAAATATTGCTATTACTCATATGTAGTCAAATGACTTTATTGATTGCCAATTATTTATGACGTTGTTGACTTTGTAATTGAAATTAAATTTTTGTCGGAAGAAAATTTGCTTGAAATTGAATGAAAAATTAGATCTTGTTATGCGTTTACGCTCTTGAAGCTTAATTCACCAAAACACAACAATTCTCAATGTTGTATAACGCTAATTAGATTTCCCGACGAGTTCTTGTTAAGAAAAAGTCCACTTTTAATATGTTAGTATGAAATTGCTATTACTACTGCTGTCATAATTACCTTTTACTTAACTTTTACTTCAGTTTAAGATTACAAAGTATTGTATTTTTTTACAAATTGTAATATATTTAAGAAATTATTCTATTAATCATGATCTCTTGATTTTTTTCTTTCGTATGTTGAAACAGCTAGACAATGCGATTAGTTTCTCTCGAAGAAAGTGGGTACGAAGTTAATCGTAACGCAACTACCGGTTACACATTATCTCAATTATATTTCGACTGACACACCTACTTCGTTACCTATGAGAGATTTCGCATTATGCTTGTGGAAACAGTAGGTCCACGCTCCGTTTTTAGCATGAATGGCCGAAAATTTACTGAGACCGTTTCTGCTGTTTCTTATTACTGTAATTGTATTATTCGGGCGCGCCGAAACGGTACGCGAGTAAATATTGTGAAACGTCTTAATATACAATTGGATAATTTGCGTGACACAAATTTTAGAATGTGAATTTATAATGTAATTAATTTTGAATTTTTTATAAATTAATGAAAAAGAAAATTCCTAAAAGAAATTTTAACAAATATTGAAAAAAAGTCGAAATATTCAATAAAAATGCTATTTATAACGTTTTCTTCAATATTTATTGATTTGAAAAACATGCATTTCTGTGAAATATATTACATTTTTTATTATTAATTTATTCAATAAAAATAAAACATTATTTCGCTATATTTATAATAAACAAAATTTTTTTTTAATGAAATAAATTTATATCACAACTAAATTTTTTAATATTTTTTCCTTAATGTAGTATAATAAATTTGTTTAAGAGAGGCTATCTTTTATTTTAAATTTATATTTTATTAAATGTTTATATTTATATTTTTATTAAACATGACAAACATATTTTACTGATTTTATCGCGTATGTGCGGATCGAATATTTTTATAATCTACAGGCTCATTATTTCCGAAGGAGTACTAAGTCATCGCAAAATATTTCCCATCCTTAATACATATTTTACCATCCGTAATGAACTAGATATGTGTTAGTACTGACTCATTGCTGTCATAATGTGCAACGCCTCAGATATACCACCTTCCATACGGCGTTGCATGGCGTAGTGAAACATACCAGGAACTACGCTTTAAGCGTAGGAAACATTATCTTTTTTGCACAAAATAAATATTTTACAAAAATATTTATATATACGAAAAAGAGAGATCGATATAATTTTATAAAACTAAATAAAAATTAAATTCAAAAATAAAAGTATATGTAAAATATATGTTCTATATTAAATCTTTGGAAACGAGAATTTGATTAATAACAGTGTACAACAAGTGTTATAAAATATAATATGTACTTCAGAAAAATTTTAGATTTTTAATTTAATTAGAAGCTGTTTTCATCATATATAAATTGCATGTTCATATTGGTGTTGGATTACGTGTTAAGCGATGGGATATCATATAACTTAATTACGACAGATGCTTCAGAGATAACGAGGCATATTAATATTATCGTCATTAGGAGTCGTATTGTCTATTCGCGAACGCAAGTAAGGAACCGACTTCGCATATAATGAAAGCGAAGCTCCACAACGAAATTATTGTAATTAGATTACTTCAGAGGATTTTTTTTGCGTACGTGTGTGCGTGCGCGTTCGTGCGCGCGTGGGTCGCAATTGTCATCTTTGTTACCGGTTCCCTTGCGCTCTAGCTCACTAGCAGCGTGCCTGACGCGCGTAGCGCATCTAACAAGTGACATAAACCGCCGCCGTTAAGTTATGTCAATCTACGTATTTATATCCGCCGTGAGAGTGGCAAAAACGGAATGGTTGTCACATTCTTTGGACGTTTGTCGTGTAGGACAGAGGATATTGCGTATGATCGTCATCCTGTGCATGGTCTATTCCGCGTGATTGAATCGCGTTGACACTCACTAATGACACTTCCATCTACCTGTCCGGCTGTTATATGCGCTTATCTATTTTTGTCATCGCAAATACCGGATAACGCATTAGGCAATTTCTTATAATTTATATATTAACTTATCAGTAATTTCTGTAAAATCGTATATTTATTTTTTTCTTATTTCTAATCTTTTTTTATTAACTTTCTCTTTATCATTTTTTATGTGAAACAATTGAATCGGTCAGTGCAGAAAGTCACTTTTTTTAAATTACTTTTTTCGGTTATTGAACTTGAAACGAGTAGACACTTTCACCACAAATATGACACTTATGCCAGGCTTTTAAACGTCTATAGTAAACATGGAAAATAAGCAATAAGTGCGGAAAGAGCACTAGTCTAGGATTCATCTTCTTTCTTCTCTTTTCTTATTTAACATTTCTTTTTTATATTCATATTAAACTTACATTCTTAACAGCTTTCAAGCAAATTGTTAATACATTTATTTAATATTATGTTTACTGTATAAAGTTTTGTGCTAAAAACATTTTAATGTTTTTAATTGTGCATTTATTATTTATTTGTTAAGTATACAATACTGTGTGCAGTCGAAACTTATTCTATATTATTATAAAATTTAGAATTCAGGAAAGTATTAAAAATATTATTAAATGTTTGTTTTTTAATTTTCAAAACTATTTTGTTAGTTTTTCGTTGTAATTGAAATTAAATAGTTTTTTGTTGATAAAAATTAAGTAGTTTTGTTGATAAAAATGTGAAAAACTCATTCTTTTTCTGTTCTTGCCAATTCAACCGTTATTATTTATCTTAAAATATATATTTTGTACATTACATATGCAATGTGTATATATCCGTTTTCTATCAAAAAATTTTGTTGTATATTTTTATTATTGCTAATTTCTCGCGTTTAACGATGGTATCACTTATAACAATTACATAGTTACTGTGATTCTTATGGATTCCTGTAAAAGTCTGAAGTAACATACGATCGTAGAGATACGCAGTCGTTCGTTAAATGACAGCTGCTATTGTCTCGCTCATCTTTTGCCGGTAAAATAGAGAGCGTGTTTAGAAAGCAGTGGAACTTTCGCTAACGATATGCGGCTTGCGTTAACCGCAAAATCATAAATAAACCGTGGCCTATTATATTATATTATGGTCCACTGAAACTGGGTTCAAGGTTGCACGCGTTCTTTATTATTACAACAAATATCTCAGCGTGAAGTAATAAAAAAGGTAGGGATGGTTGTTCCCAATACCACAATGCAAATTACCTATTTTTAATTAATTGCTCATTGATGTGTCAATGGAGGCAGACAACTTTGCTTTCAGATTTCGCAACGGCGAATTCAGCGACTGCACTGCGACGGGCATTCTAAAGAACATGATACGTCCTCTCGAAAGTAAATCATCGGGCCAATTTATTTTCGCGATTGTATCCACGCGCGCAAGTTTCAAAACTTAGATAATATATTTAGCAACGGTCATCTACATACACACACACAATACACACGTACAGGTTCGCCTGGCGTGGTTTGATTTAACACTTTACTCAACCCTTTCATTTTCGATGACTTTCACCTAGGCGCTCGCAATCCACTTTTACCGCAAAATCAAATATACACGGTGCATAATGCATATCCTTGTTTATTAAATTATTAACTCCTCGTTGTAAACGCGTTTATTATACATTCGGCTTCGTCGGGTAAAAATCTGAAATTTATTATTATTAACGACATTACGAAAGCGCGCGGAGAGAGAGAGAGAGATTCTGCGTAGACGAAATACTCCATCGGAATTGACATTTCATTAAGATTATCTTTCAAGCGAGACTAACATCGTACATGGTCATTATGCATATCGACGTTTTGATTGGATACGCAAAGTGACGAGAATAGGAGATGCAACCCAATACATATGAGATTTATTTAACCTTTTCAGGAACAATTTTTTCGAGCCGCGCGAATAGAAGAGATGAATTAGGTAGAACGTAATACACAATAATGGAAGTATTCTCGGAGCATGATTTGGAAAATCGCAATTAAGATCGCTTTCCTCCCTCCCTCCCCCTTCCTCCGAGCCGTCCTCTCGAGGCAGAATCGCACGTGAGATCCGCGGGATAATTTTGTCTTCATTTTTTCACAGGGGCGAGCAGCGTCGATTACGATTTCACAGGCGGCACGTGGTTCATAATCGGAGCGGAGAAAACGCCGCAGGTGGATAACACGTAGACGTTGCTCGTGACGTAACAGAGCGAACGTTTATGCACATCGTGCACAACGACGACGACGTCGGCGGCGGTACCTTTCCCAATTTTCCAATTTCTTCTCACGGAAGCGTCCAATTCGCCGCATGATTCAGTTGCACGAAACGAAAAACGACGTGCCGCCGGGCGTTGGTTGGTCGGCCCCGTTATTCTCTCGGCCTCGTAAAAGTGGCGCATTTGAATGTCCAGCAACACCTTAGGGCCGTCAAGAGTCGTGCGAGGTAATATTTCACCCGCGCAGAAGGAGAGATAAAGAGAGAGAGAGAGAGAGAGAAAGAAAGGTGAATTTGCAGTGTTTGTAATTTCTATTAAACTAGAGAGAGAGTTGGTGTAATACTGTTATCTGTAGCGATCTGCTCGCTTTCTTAATATAAACAAGCCTCTATATAATTTTTGTATTAAATTAAAATAATGCAGCCCTAACGCGGCGAATATAACAAATATGTCCTCGCGCTTTCTTTGTTTCGTAATAAAATATAAAACTGTATCGGTGCGCGGCGCGTGTAATGCACACGACGTGTGTGACCGATTCAATTATTACAGACGTCACGCGCGCTTTCTTCCTCCAATAATCGCGGGGATTTATGGAGGAACGCGGAAACGAAGCGCCCGCGGTCGCGCACAAGTTACATAGAAGTTACACGAAGTGTGTTTGCCACGGCTGTAATTTTCATCCTAAACAAACATTCGACACGCCCGTTTCAATCTCCGTTCGTGCATGCGCGCTGGCATGTTTCCGTTCCGCGATGCATATTCCAAGCGAGCGAAAGTGGATGATGTACGGCGGCGACATGAAGGGAGGGAAAAGGGGAAGAAATAAAGTGACACAGAGCGCAGCGCGCATTTTCGCAATGATACTTTTTTTTCGATTATGCTTACAAATAATACAAAAAAAAAGAGGAAAACAACTGTAACGTAAGGCTCTTCTTTACGAAGATTTATGCGCAATTGTCGTATCGTTAATTATGCGTATAAATTGCTAAGTAGTCGCTAACCTGCCTTTTAACGCTAACGAGTATTATTTACAGTATGAGTAGACAACCGCCGCTCCGAGCCCGTTTATAGCAACGACGTGATTGCGATTGAACCACGAAATCATCGATTAAGACATATCTCCTCTTGCGGCGATACATATAAATCTCTTCGGGAATGTGCGTCGAATTGCGGGAACGTGATCTGCAACGTGACGCTGTCCGTTCCAGCTGTTGATGATTTGAAACCGTTCTCCAATTAACTTTGTTTCAAATAATTCAAATTTGAGTTAAATATTAATGCGTTCGAGACACTGAAATTGCAATAATTATTAGAACAATCTCTCAGGATTGTTTTGATAATTATTAAAAGATTTTGCCGAGGGAAGATTATTCGTAGAATTCATTGGGTCCGTAATGATATGATACACGTCCGATGAAAACCTTATACGGTTTCCATTAATGACCGTCGAGTCGCAGGTAAAAGTGATTTCCTACGCGACTCACCGCCGCCGTTTCCTTCCCGGACTCTGATATACATATATATTTCCGCGGGCTGAACAGGCGGAACGCATTAAACGCGAATTGATTCTCACACTTGTGACAGAGAATGCAAATAGAAAGTCCGCCGCGGCGGCTACGAACGCGGCGCGCGAATAGAATGTTGTCCCTACAAACCCGGCTGCGCGCCCGATAAGCCGCAACAGTTTCCCCGAACGGCCGGCTCGCGGTGAACCCTACTCGCGGCAAGCTTGCAAAATTCCACATTGCAAAAGGCCATGTACAAAAGGCACTTCCTACCGACGTATCCGCGTGTTAAGTATCGGAATTGCTGCCCGGTTAAAACGCGCGAGCGAATTCGAAGGCGGTAGACGGGGCAGACAAGCCTGGGAAATTTCGATGTGATGATTCCACTGATTCGAGAGAATATTGGAAACCCTATGGGGTATTGAATCAACTGAGAAGCCTCTGCGATTGTCGCGGGCAGTTGCGCCGTTAAACAGAAAAGAGAGATTCGCCCGATAATTTCCAATTAAACTGAGCAGAAGTTACGATACAGATTTTGAAATATTTTCTAATTTCAGGGAGACGTAGAGTCTATTGACGTTACAATTTATCTCTTATGACACGGTTAGTCCTTTGAGGGAAAGATTGAAATAGGCGAGAGAATGAAGTAACGAACTACATACTATTGTGTGTCAGGATGCATTCGGTGCACCGTATATGACACAACGCGGTATGGATGTGCAACGTTGCACGCCTAACCGAAAGTTATCTCGAAACACCGACGGGTTTGATTCCAACTAATTATCCCCTTCTGCTTGATCGCGTTTCACTCGCCTTTCATGCGACTCGACTGTTGCACTAGGATCGAACGTTTTGTAATCGAGTCGGGCATTATTACGTGGCTCGGGGTCGCGTTATAAAAGGTCCGCGGTCGCGCGACGACGGCGGCGGAGCGTTCCGTTTGTATCGCGGGACCTCCGGGTTGTGTTGTTGCGGTATATGCCTTCACGACAGTGCACGGCGTTAGGGATCTGCGAGAAATTGCCGCGGTAATACATCGTACATGCGTGCATGAGGTATTGCGTCAGGTCGTTGACTTTCACTCACTAGCATGCCTCATAAGTGTGCACGATATATATACTGGAATGGAATGAGAGGTTCTGTTCTCGGAATCGGCCTGAGAAACGGAAGGAAACCCCATTTCGGTGTCAACTCGACCCGCGCGAATAAATAAAATTTCGCCGTGAAATTTCTTAATGAACGCATTGTTTCGACAAGCTTTCGGTTACCGATATACAGGGGTACGCTCGAACAATATTCTTCTTCCTCGTCGAGCGGTTTTTTTTTTCTTTTCGAAGAGAATGAAATTTATGACGAGATTATTTAACTGGGAAATCGTGGGAAAGAAAGAGTAAGAAGATTACCTAAAAAGATTTTAAATTCTGTCACGTATCACGTTTTGCCATTCGGCTCCCGGTTATTGTTATGGGTCACACTGGCCGTGCAACCATGTCCGCGCGCGGTCCCTCCATCCATTTTATCACATACTTAAAATCTCTTTGACCTTCGTTCTCCGATTGCGTCGTCGACGGATAATAGTATTATCGTTCGCGCGTTAGCCGAGACGAGCGGATAGCGCAGGAACGCTTTGAGACACGCATTGTAAGAGCGCGGTGAACTATTAAAGCGCTGAAAATACAAGTCATACAATTTAAGGTTTCTGTCGTTTATTTCTTCGTGTTCTCCAACAGAATGATTTGGAGATGCAAAGTGCGTACTTGATTTAAATTTCTTCGCTACTGGACTTGATCTACTTGTATTTCCGGCACTTCAATTACGTCACGACTATCAAAGCGTGAAATCGAGAACAAGGTAATTCGGAAGATCCCAAGGCGTTATTGTAAACTGAGAATTACGAAAAGCTCGCACGATCCGTTGGTAAGAATGAACTTTGATTACGCTTCTCAAAGAGTTCGCGACCTGTCGCGCGGTGATGGCAAAAATCCGCGATCTCTATCATCGCGATACTCTTCATCTCAGCTATACGTTCTCGCGTATCGCGACGATATTATATTAAATATTATACCGTACACGCATTTCTCCGCGTACAACAACGCGTGCATCAAAGCGCTCGTGTGCGCCATTCACTCGACGATATACTTTATACATCTCAGCTTCGGCGCCACGTGAGATATATATACTTTATATATAATGCATGTACTTTTATATGTATAATACCCTCTGTGTACGCATGGGCCGACATTGTGATATGACCGGCGCGGGATCCTCGACGGTTTAGCTCGCGCGGGGAACGCTCGAGGCAATACCTGAATGATAAATATCGACGTTATTCGAGGATCCGAGGGAGATCTCTTAAGAACCGCGACTCAGATTGCATCAGTAGTTATTAGCGCCGCTACCTCGGAGAAACTGATCGATCTGACCTACTGAAAGGGACGTGGCGGCAGAGGAGGCCTTCAAGGGCGCGACGTAATAGAACGCCTGGGGCTCTCTCTGCGACTCCAACAGCTGAAGTCTATGAGATTGTTGCTGCTGTTGCTGCTGTTGTTGCTGCTGCTGATGCTGCTGCTGCTGCTGTTGGCGACGTTGTTGCTGTGCGTAGAGCTGCTGGGACTGCTGCAGCAGCTGCGCCTGCTGCTTCCTATAGAGTACCTCCTGGGGCTGGGTTACAGTTGGGGTGGGCGCCGACTGGGCCTGCTTATAGACTGGACGTTGGGCCTGCTGGTACTGCTGCAGCTGCTGCAGACCGAGGAGGGACTGGGGCTGGGCTACGAACGGTTGGAGTTTGTGACTGAGGCTAAACTCACCCACGGTTTGGGGCAGTGTTTGATAAAGCTGGGTATTGTACTGACCGGTCGCGGGATCGTACACAAGCTCCGATTGGTAGATGGGCTCAGCGGATGCGGCGGTGACCGTTGTCTGACCGGTCAGCTTAACTCTCGAGGTGGCTTGGGGCGACGCTTGGGCGGTCTGGGGCCTCGCAACCGGAGCAGCGGGAACATGCGAGCCGACCGTGTTCACGTAACGCTCGAGCTCGGCAGCAAAGTCGAGATGGGGTGTATTAGTGGCGGTCGTGGTGCGCAATGGCGATATCGTGGCCGAAGGGGTCTGAGTGTAGAGCAGACTGTTGGGACGCTCGGTGCTACTAGGGGAGACGTATTGCGCGGCTACTTGGGCGACGTGAGGCCGTGGGGTTATCGCGACCGACTGAGGCCTAGGATGGCGAGTCACCGGTCGGCGAGTGGTAGTTTCGAGCGACTGATAGACGCTCGAAGTGACTGTGGGTTGGCTACGAAGAACGGACGACGCAGTGGTCTGATATTGAGCCGTGGGTGTGGAAGCTAGCCTAAAAAGAGACGGACTAGGGGACGGCGAAGATTCGTAAATGGCGGTGGAGGGCGTGACTTGCACTATGGTCGAGGGTCTTCTGAAGGCTGACGGTCGCAGCTGCGGCCTCAGATCATCCTCGGTCAGCTCCTGGCTGGCGTCGTCGTCGAGTTGGTACTCGGTCTGGAATATCGTGGTAGGTGCACGAGTAGTGGTCGGCTGATACGTGGGCCTCAGCGAAGGTCGAGGTACAGGCCTAACGACGGGATAGTTCGCCGGTCCAGGGAGATCCTCCTCCTTTTCCTCCTCTTCTTCTTCATCCTTTGGTGCGTTCGGATCGCAGGGATTGCCCGAGACATAAGTGAACTCTCTCTTGTTGCCGTCCGGATCAATGTAACCGTATTTGCCGCGCACGACACAGTCGGTGCCACGAGTCTCCTCCTTGAAGGAACCATCGGCCGCCTCGTAGCCGAAAGTAAAGGACCCGTCATCGTTAACTTTATTGTAGTTTCTGATAGTCTGTACCGGTGGCGGCTTCGACGCGTGCAAAGCATCCTTAGATCGTGGCGAAGGAAGAGCGCGGGTGCGTGGCTGATATATCGCTACAGTGTCGAAATCGTCCTCGGCGGCCTGGTTGTCTGCTTCCTCGTAGTACGCTTGAGAATCCGTCACGCGAGGTCGGATCTGCACTCGCCGCGCTTCCGTTAGGGCGAGCAGACACGCCGGGATTACCTGGCAATGAAGAAGAATTTACTATGGTAGACAACACATGTTGTTGCGATCAGTGCGCGGGGATATGATCATTAACATGTTGATACGACGTTACGCGTGTTGCGCACGGAAGAAAGTGGCCGGTGCTCTTGCCGGATCGAAATTTTTAGAGAAGTTTCGCGAAGTGAAAACGGGAAGCGAGATAGGCAGTTTTTTTTCAACGGAAATCGCGATACGTAAATTTTTACGTCTTGTTAAAATCTAGATATAATTGGATAAATATGTAAAATATGTTTTCTAAAATTTCTCGGTTTATTTAGGAAAACAATATTTACTATCGCCTCGTAGCGCTAGTTTCTACTTTCTACCTGAAAATATATTCTTTTATGTTACACATATGCAAAAAGAGCAATTTTGTGTATGTATATGCTAAAGTATAAGTATATGTATATATACATACTTGACAATAATTTTGTTAGACTACCAAAATAATTAGGAGAAACACTGAACCATGATAAGCAATGCAAAGAATTTTGATATTCTAACAACTACATACTGCTTGTCTATTCTGCATAATTATTTTGATAGTTTAACAAAATTAAATTATTTCAAAATCTGTGTCTAGATAGTTAAATTTTTACACACTTTAGCAAAATTGTTCTTTTCGCACATACAAAGTGTAAATAAATAGATGTCAAATATTCTAGGAGAACGTATCCTACATGATATTTAAAAAAAGATTATATGAACATGAATTCAGAAATATTTAATTTTGGAGATAGAAGACATTTTATTGTGAAATAATGTAATATCTTCAAAACTAATTAATTGATTTTACAATAAAAGTCTTTCTATCTTAAAAATTAAGCGTTTGTAAAAGAAATTTGTGTTTGTATTGAATATATACATTGTAAATGAAATTTTTTAAATTTTTGATTGATGAGATCACGTTCCTAAAATATTTACCATTTTATTTATTTAGACCATGTATATTTAATTAACGTAATATATTTACAAGAGGGAAAGTATTATTTATCGATCTTGAATCAAACCGCATTTTTACGCTTAATAAAATTTTCACTTTGATTATAAAATATGTTTTTAGTTATCTAAACTGCGTGCCAATCTTAAAATTATAATTTGAAGTTAGAAATAATATCTTAAATCAATTTGATCAAATTTAATAAGCTACAAGGATCTTTAATAAAGGATGTAAAGATTGTAAATAACTTTTCACAAAAAAATAAATTTACAGTAAACAAGTAATGGGAGAATTTGAGAATCTCATTGGCATTCGTATGCGTCGAGAAACAACGAGGAACTTAATAATATGCTGTCACACAACGGCGTCAAATGGAAATGCACAATATTTGTCGGATGCTCGGAATCGCGTTGAGAGAGGAAGGGGAAAGTATGCGGTTTTATCGCATCACGTGAGAGGCGTAATCGAAATTGTCGGAGCCACTCGAGGCGAAATGAATATGGGCCTAATCGGCCAGGCTGGTTTCCAAGTAAACGAAGCCGGATCCGCGTTAAGGAGGTACGCTTATAGTCAATAGGAAGCAGAAGATGGAGAGAGTGAGTTTCGCGGATCGGTGAACGCTCGTGTGCGCGCAAGCGGTATGCGCGCAAAATTCCTTATCGCTCGCTCGAACGCGACCGAACGCTCGGCTTCGCGTGCGGCTGCTTAAACCGCGAGTACACGAGAGCACGGTGAGTACGGTGTATGCACGGGCGTCGTGATCGACGTCGTAAAAGGTTGAAGCCTGCCTAGAGATTGTATCTGGATTTGCTCTGATTCCACGACTGTGTGTCTGTTACGGTAAATTCCGTCGAGAACGTTTAGAATTTCGCGACTGCGCGCGAGCACTTGAAATTCCTTTATGAATTACTGGTCACTCGGTTTATCTGATCTTACGAATCAAATCTGATCTCAAGTATACGATTGCTATTGTATTAATATCCAATTCTATACGAGCGAAGATCGCAAAGATATACGGATCTAATGAAGCCGGGGAATGAACGATGTAATACCTCGCGGATTGGTTAAAAGGGAGATACGTGCAAGATTTATGTAACGCGGGATATTCTTTATCTCTCTATCATTTTATGCGTTGTGAGTCATTCCCTAGTAACACAAAATGTTGGCGCAATATTGGTCCAACATTGGACCAGTAAGACAACATATTTATTTAATTCTTCACACATTAATTGCAATCCAATTTGGAACCAATATTTTATGATTGATATTGGCATTACATTGGGAAAACATTGGCCAATGCACTCCCAATATAGTCAAAGTTTAGCCAGTATTAGCAAACGTACTGCCAATGTATTGTGCTCTACTAGTGTTGTTTAAACAGTTTTTCCGATATGTCCCAGTTTGCTCATTCATATCGTGTTCTGCGTACAGCGGATATGAAAACGTGTTTTTCCTCTCGCGAGGCTTGAACGAAACCGCGCGTCCTCCAGACGACAAGACCGCGATCTCGACTTCCGGCAAGGCGGCGCTCTCGGTGGGAACACCGCCCTGGCGTACACGTTATTACGTAATTTCTACTACTCGGCTGACCCGAATACACGCGGGGCGAGGCGGCCAGCGTGCCTGCCTACCGTGAGAGAGAAAGAGATTCAGATTCAGAGCGTCGTAACGTAACTCGCGGCGCGCATGTTTCGCCGTCGTCGTTGCCGCTTGCCGGCCGCGCTTCTGGATCTCCTTGAACTAAGCCGAGAGCAGAACAGGCGGCGCGCGGTAACCACACCTAGCGACGATGAGCGACGAACGACGACGACGACGACGACGACCCACAGCAGGAAACGCCACGCCGTAAACTCTCACTGAATACAATAATAATATAAAAGATAGGCGCGCAATGAAGAGGAGGAAGGAAAAAAACAAGCCTATTATTCTTCGATCGCCACGTTCGACGTTGGGTCAATCGAAAGTAGCCGGGTACGCGCAGACCTCTAACGTTTTTATATAATGATGCGTGGAGAATTAACGAGCCTCTTACTTTCTCAGGCGTTCTCCACCACTAGATTTGTATCTCCCCCGACCGCTTCAATTAATGCTGTTAATAACGCGTACATAATCGGCGTACGTACACCTCGCGTCTAAACTTTTTAATCGTCGTCGTAAACCGATTCTCGTTTTTCCTGTCAGCGCGCGCGCGCGCGCGCCGCCGGGAGTAACGAGCGAGCAGAGTATCTTTCCGGACGCGGATACATACGCGGAGGTAGGTACAAGTCGTTTGGGATCTCGCGCGCGATAAGCGCACGCTCGCTCGCCCTGAGACCCCGGCGATAAGATCCGACTCGCTCGATTTCGACGCGATGACCCGCGATCGGGAGTATACTCGACGACGACGTCGTCGCGCATTCGACACATACACGAGAGCCGTCGTCGTCCTTGGAACGGGAAGGCACGTCCTGGGACTTTCGAGCGATACGGTATGGCCGCGGCGTGCGCCGATTAATTTCCTACGACGCGCCGCCGCCCGCTGACGAAATCACCCGGCCGACTTAATTCGGCGCACACATGACGAATGGGACGGTGTCGCAAGCGAGAGGTATGCGAAAGCGCGAGTCCAATTGCGGACGTCGGAGTCCGCGGGAACTGTAACGGGACGGACGAGATTAGCTATTCAGAGTCACCGTCCACGAACCAATCGGTTACGAACGAATCGGCGAGGAGAAAGGAGGTGATAATCGTTACGCAGAATTTTCACTAGTAGCAGCGCGAAACCCACGTGACTTTCCATCGACGTTCGTTGACGATCTGTCAAAGGTTTTCAGCTACTTCGCGAGTGTCGATTCTCTTCCGGGTTCTGGGGTTTTTCGATAATTCCCCTCGGGCGTTGGAATCTCTCAAGACAGACCGTTCAATTATCTAACACGACGATTGGAGGGAAATGAAATTGGCTGCGTATACCCAAGCACTCCCTGAAAATAGGAAAGGTCTTCGGTCGTACAGATCGCGATTCGCGATTACCCGGGCCCGTGCGGAGTAATACCGAGGACGAAATCGACGAGAAGACTCGCTTGCAACGTCGTCATTATCGTGCGGCCACGGTGTACGCGCCCGCAACTGCCGTCCGGACCATTGAAAGCCAGCGTACCGGCTAATGACTCCTCCATCTGGTTCGGGTTAGGAGGAAAATCGTGACGCCGAGGTAGGGCTCTGTAATCAACGTTGTGTTGCATGCCAGTCACATACAACAGTGAGAGGCACGGACACATTCGGTTCCGTGGCCCGATCCAGTTGGGCGCAATCGACCACGGCGCACCACGCCTCGTCTGAACGAAGCTGCCTGCGGAGAAAGGAAGAATCGTTGCGCCGCCGCCGCCGCCGCCGCGCAAATCCGCGTTCCCGCCGCGCTCAATAAGCATACGTCCCGCTTATATTGAGCGCGCGGCGCGTATCTTCGATTTCGATCGTTTCCGCGACGTTTTTGCGCTCCATAAATTGTCTCCGTCTTATGTCTGGAGACATAAAGTACTCAATTAAAGTTTCAAGTTTTACCGAAACAAGATTAAAGGCACTGAGAGAAAGGTCTGCTAATAACTGTCCAGTATATTTTGTTTAGTACATTAGTGTAATATTTAATAAATATTATCAAAAGCCATAGAGGAGAAGGTGATATTACGCTTCTTGTAGGTATTACAGCCACTCATAATGTCTTCGTTATTAGGTAACGGATTCTAGTGATTACTTACGAAATCGTTTGCTCAGTATACTTGTAACAACAGTTACCTGTTGTTATAACAAACAAATGCGTACAATACATACACACATTTCTATATGCTGCAATATTTTTTTTATCTTGAATAAATATATAACATTATAGCATAACACAATGTTTTTTATAACAAAGTTAATTTTTTAAATTTGTTTTTGTGGAGGGAGAGGATACGTTATTATCCTTGTTTTTTTATTTATGACATCCTAAGTAATAAATATTTCATAATTTCAGTCTAGAACTGATTGAACAACACATTGATCAATGTAACCAAATTTTATACAAAATGGAAATGAGAGGCCGCAATACCACTTTCTTTTTTAATAACAGTAACCAACCGTTTAATAATAATTAGAAAGATAAAATTAACTTTTTTAGTCGGTTTTGAAAAATAGCTAGCTAGTTTCGATCATATTAACCGAGTATTGGATTGAAATTATTTTATCAAGACTTTATTGACTATCATTAGGCTTGATTGTTATTACTAGACTTCTTTTTCAGTGTACAAATTGTAAGTACTATTGCTCATAATGACTTAAAAATATCATACGCAACTAAGAAGATTTTTGATATAACATTCAATTATTCTCACGATTTTGCGAAAGAAATAATCTTCGATGTATTACGTAACGACAAAATAATTATTTGCCGCCAAGATCTACAATCGCTCAATTTTACGCCAAATACAATTTGATGGCGGGAGACGATTAATAAGCAATATCCACTTTACTCGGCTAGCCGTGGGTTTTTAGAGGATGAAAGAACCTCGGTACCGCCGCGTGGGATCAATCATGCAAGCGGGAGAGCCAATTACCGATCTACGATTAGCGGCGGTCTCGTAACGCGCGCCGATACGTTTTACGTAAAAAATCGGAGGAAGTCGTTGAAAGCGCGCGCTCGAGGGAAATGTTTTGCCATATGTATATGTAATACTTGTAACGGTGGTCCCGGTTTCTCGCGAGCTAAATAGACAAATGTAACAGTAAGATTGCGCGCGCAAAGGGGCGTCAAGGAGCCAGAACAACAAGTGGTTTCTTTCACGGTGAAGGTAACGCGTTAGTTTCGAAAGAAAAAGAAAAATAAGACCCGCGACGAGACCGGTTGCGCTTAAACAGCTGCGCGTTCTCGATTTCATTACATGTACACACATACACATACATACATACACACACACATGTCTACGTACACGCCCTCCTGTACGCAAATGTCCATATATATATATGTACGTAATACAGATCAGCGCGGACACCGATCCGGTGAACGTTCCTCTCGTGTATCACTCTAGGAAGTCGTTAGGACAGATCGCCCGCAACTTTCCGCGTCCAGATTTCCGGAAGCGAAAACTATGGAAGCTGCGTGCGCGGCGTTCGTGAATTCGTTTCTGATGAACTCGGCGTTTATTATCGGTAATTAGTAATGCGACTGACGGCCGTATCGGATCCGCTTTATCTCTCAGGCCCGACAATGATTAATTGCCTCGCGCGGGCACCAGGAAGGATAACTCCGAACGCTATTTACACAGGTATCAATACATTCTGTTCCCTGAATAAAGACGTGACGTAACGAAAACAACGCGGGCCATGAGAACGTCTTGTATTATTTATCAGTACGCGTGATAAATAATACGCGGAAAGTAACGGCGTCCCGAGAGAATGTTATTTCCGGCATAGACACACTCGTAGATTGTATGAAAATGGATGCTGTGACTCAGATGTGAGTCAATTCCCCTGAAGAAGAGGGGGGGGGGGAGGAAGGGAAACGCGATATCCGTGTCGGATATCTACTTGAGACGCGATGATTAAAGCACGCATCGAATGCAATTTCAGTCTTCAGTTATTACTTATACACGGGATACTCAAGGAGGAACGGTTATGATTAAGATAAGAAATTAATCCTCAGCACGGAGATCGCGTTCAGCCTTGCGGATTAAATTTTTTCTCACATATCTAGGAGTCATCGAAGCGTTGCCGGTTTGCAGGCCCATTGTGATATGACAATAATCAGCTAATAAGGAGGTCGAATGAAACAACCGCGGAAAATTCACCGTGTCGCGGACAGTTGCGAATTAGTAGCATTGGCAAGGATAGACGGATGACGAAAGCAACCCAAATAATCCATCGCCTTCGCAATTACATCGTGACGTAATCCCATCTCGATCGACGCAATTCAGAATCGAGATCGCCCCTTGAGATGGAGAAGTGGTAGGTGTAGAGGGTTGCGTCTCAAGGTCCTGCGATGTGGGAAGCGAGAGATACGCAACGTGTGTATACAGCCGAGAGATTGCACGCGCATTTTAGGAAAAATGCGAAAGAGGCGCTCGCGACGATAGAAAGTTACGAGATCGCCGCGGGGAGGCGCAATCTCCGGCCGCGGCGAAGAATAGCGCGAGAGCTGCTTCACCGCGTGCTGTTGAAACGCCGACATTTAAATAAGACGACGTCTTTTTTCCACCACTTTCGACACCTGTCCTCCTCCTTCCCCCCTACGCCTCATCTCCGCTCCGCGCGGTAGCGCGGCGCGTGTAGATCGCCGATGATAATAATAACCGGGCGTACAAAACAATGAGCGTCTACCGGGCCCGGCAACCGTGTAGCGCCCACGTTTATCAACGGGCGAAAGTACACGCGTAAGGCGTCCCGGTTACTTCCAACGCAACGTGCGTCGACGTCCCCGACGAGGACGCCGGCGAAGGATGTGGCTCGACCTGACAACTTTTCTTATCTGCATAGCGCCGTTATTTTTCCCGCACCGCGAAGATTACTTTCGCGAACGGAACCGTCTCATCCTCCGTCTCCGTTTCCTCCGGCGTATCCGGCCGGAAGTGAGGAAAAACGTACGCGAGAGCGGAGAACGAACAACGGGAACGCCGCTGGTTCGTTCTCACGTGAGGTCGAAGCAAATATTTGAAAGTGAGTGCGACGCGCGAGCTCGGCGCGTTAACAAAGGAGCGCTCGGAGCGAGCTCGGGCTGATACACTCGCGCGCGGGTGGCGAGAGAGCGCGAACGTGACTCATTTCGTATGGGCACATTTGTATGGCGAGCCCGGCGTGGCCTTGTCTTCTGAAAACTTTTTTGCTGATCACACCGGCGGCGGCGATCCATTTGCGTTCGAGTATATCCATTCGCTCTCACTTTCTTCCTCACGTCGTCGTCAAGCCGCGATTCGTATTTTACGGCTGTACCGCGCGCGTGCGCGCTCTTCAGCTCCGACTTTCGTTTTTCTTTATCATTAGAATGTCATTCGGCGGCATGCTTTTTCAGATTGCCGCGCGGGAAAGTTGAAAGCAGATTAATAAGCGCGCAATTTGGCGCACACCGATGTCCCCCTCCCCCCCGCCGCGACTTTATTTCACGGTAACCGGTTCTCTTTCAATTTACATTTGATTATTCATTAACGAGGAATCAATTTTCAGATTTAACGAAGGGATTTTCGCCGACTGAACAGTCTTAGTCACCGATGAATAGATTAATCTTTGTTCTCCAATTAATTCCAGCCGAACTCTGCCTCGTCGGAGTTTAGCTTGGAGAACGTAGCTGAAGCAATTACGAGCGTATTTAACGTCGAATATGGAAAGCCGCGGGTGAAACGAGTCGCCTACTCGAATTTCCATGCGGAAGATCAACGTCAAATTAATCTCATTACCGTAACGAAGGATCCCAGACTCGCTGTCGCGAATTCAGCCTCATTCCGCGCGGGACGCGTTTGCGCGCAACTATCTCTCCGATATTTCTAAACCGTCCCGCCTCCACCTTATGCGGCGAACCTAATGCGTTTGTGCCCATCCTGACGGCTCGTGTGCATCTACAATGTATAGCGGGCGTAATTATAACACCGGCGCGATGCATTTCGAAAGCAGCGACCGCTCAGAACGAGTCGTCGCTCGAAGGATCGGCATGCCCTTAATTTATGGATTTGCCGGCCTCCCGTGTGTTCTGTTGCGATATTATTTCTTGCGCTCACATTTTCCTCCGAACCGGCCCGCCTAATGAGGTCGCCTCGCCGCCGCCGCGCGGCAAAAACGGGAAAGCCCGCCTCGGAATGCTAATTAGTCCAGGCGATCGTGCGCGGCGTTCTTTCGCCATTTCTTTTTTTTTCTCTTTTTTTTTTTAAAGAAGCGCCCTATAATACGCTTGTTATTCTGCGTCTGCAACAACGAAGAGAACGAAATGGTCCGAGTTGTACCCGGGATTTTCCGTCGAAAGCGCGCGTACATAGTAAATCGACGGGTGTTTGATGAGCCGATATAATTGAGGGGCATGCGGTAATCGATTTCCTGTTGCGCAATGGCGGCCGTAAAAAGGAGGCCGTAAAGTGACGCGCTCCTGACAACAATAGGTTTCGGGCCTTTGGTCGCGTCAATGTATCTTCGAGATATGCGAGTGTTATGAGAGAGCGAGGCTCTCCGCATCTCCCGGGAATCGTTTATCACCGAAGAATCGCTACTGAAAGCGGGCGAGAGATTTGCTCCGATTATACGTATTAGCCTCGCTTTCGCAATTCGACGAAATTTCTCCGTTGTTGTCGTCGTCATCGTCGTCATCGTCGTCATTGCCGTCAAGTCGCGTTTTCATCTTCTCTTATCTCAAATCGCGCGCGACTTGCAAGTTAACAACAAGTTAAGCTAAACATTCTAATGGCTGGAAGAAATGCTTTTATTATAATATTAAAATTTAATTGTAATCTTTTTTATTAAATTTAAGTATTAGAATAAAAAAAGTATTTAGAATTAATAATAAGTGAGTCTTTATTTAAGATTAATAAAAAGTGAGTCTTTATGTAAGTGTCTGTATATGTAGGTGCATACACATCTGAAGTTAGCTGCATTCCGATTTCTGTATATAGAATGTGTTACATGAACATAGAAATTCCGGAACGCTAACTTCAGATGGGCCAGGCATTCCTGATATACATATATCCGGCTTACATAAAAATTTATTACTGTTAATCTCAAATTTTTATTATAATATTACAATCTAATTGTAATCTTTTTAATTAAATTTACATATTATAATAAAAAAAATATTTACGATTAATAATAATAAGTTTGTAGTAAGTGTCTGGATATAAGTACATGGCCGGTCACTGCGACGTTTACCTTACTTTACCTTACGCCGTTCATGCTCGAGCGGCTTCGATCGAGCGAGGAAAGAACGCCGCTCCACGCGATCGACGGCAGACGAGCTGCGTCATTGGAAACCGCGACGCGGTTTCTCGGACCGCGGTTTGCCGGTATCGAAAACTGGGAGAAGTGCTCTCGCATTCATCTCGCGGGAAGAAAGATGGAGAAAAATGCGCCTTTATGCGCGGGAGCGCTTTCTGCCTTCGGCCATGGCGCGCCGCTGCTTGCCTGGCCACCGGGGAATCCCGCGTCGCTCGATTGGCGCGCATATCTCGCGCCGGGGATATCGCGTGCGTCGTAATATCCCCCGCGCGAAAAGTCACTTCGCGAAAACAGACGTCCCATATTTGTGTAATCGGTGAAAGTGCCAATAATCGGACTACCCCCCAGGCCAACTTCTCCGGGTCGCCGATCGTCGAACCGATTCGATCGCGCCGATTTCTTGGTATCGGGGCCTCAAGTTATCCGGGCTCGCCGATGTAAGATGTGTACACGCGAGATCGTCCGCAATCGTTTCGCGTGATTAACTTCCCGACAGGAGGAGAACGAACGAACGCGGGGTCATGGAACGCGCGCGAGAGAGAGAGAGAGAGAGAGAGAGAGAGAAAGAGAGAGACGCGCGAAGGGAAACGATCGTGATACAGAAGCCGCTCGTGAATTATTAATAAGCGTTTAATTGTCGCCTTATGCGCCTCGCGGAGCCGCGGGAAAGGGAATTCGACGGAGAAATCGACGCCGCACGGGATCCCTCCCCCTCTCCCTCCTCCGTACATTTCTTCGCACGATTCGCGAATTACACCTGTGCCGCGAGTGCACGGGTGAAATCGGCGATTATTAAAACTGTTCCCACAGCGGCTATTCACGGGCGCATAAAAACACACGTGGTAATTGACTTATTTATGCGCATTTGAGGTACGCGCACCACGAAGGTGGACACCGACGAAATAATTCGTATCAGTTTCAATCGCGCTGGCTCAAAGTTACCGGCCGTCGTAAAGGTTTTACACAGACGAAGAGGAAGAGGGGCGAAAAAACGTCGTGTCTATCGGCTTCAGGTCAAGAATAGCAAAGAATAGCCGTGGAGCAGCAATTGTAATAATCGGCCAGCAGCTATAACCGGAATATAATGAAGCGGAACTTTCACTATCAGTCAATAGACGCTCACGTAATGAGCGCGCTTGAAAAGTGTAAGTTGCCGTGAAAATCTCTTTTTCGAGTTGCAACGAGAGACGAAATCCGTGTTACAGTCGCTCGTAACACACGCGGATCTCGTGAATACGCGCGGCGAGGCGTCGGGCGTTGCTTCCCATTCAACAAAAGATTACCCAACCGGGTGTAGCGCGCGGGTTCATTAAGGCGACGGACGGGTGTCAACAACTGCCTTCCCGCGGCGTACAATTAATTCGCGACCATTCGCGGGAAAAACTGTTGCGAATTTTCACGTTCAGCGCGTTTTCTCGCCGCGCCTTTCGCACGGACGAACGACGCGGAAGGGGGAGAATTTCCGACGAAAAATTTCCCGCGCGGCCGAGTGCGTACGCCGAGTGGGCGGAAACACAATTCACTTTCCGTTGTTGTTAATCACGCGCCCGTCTATGAATTATAAATGCCTTCACACGCGCGCGCAAATTGCGACAATGAACCGCGTAGATCTTATCGGGGCTCTGACTTTTCCTGCGTTAATTACGGTTGATTTGACTATAGATCACGGAATGACGTTCGAATAACTTTTTTTATAAGATTTTTTGTAAGAACGTCGCGATTAATATTTTTAACGAAAAAGATATAAGCAAACGCTTTTATGTAATCTGCGATGAACAAATTTTCTTATGAATATTGGATAGTATTGAATTGGTCAGTAATTATTACTGATTTTGAACATTAAAAGTACCAACAGTGCTTTTGAGACTTAACTGTATTAACTGACCAATTTAATACTGTTCTCACTTGTATAAGGATTATTACTAATAATAATAAACTTATGTCAATTTCGTGAAAAAAAATTAAGTTATAAATTTACATATATGTTGCAAAGAATCGAAACATTTTTTAAAGACATACAAAAAGTTATACTGTCACGTAATATTATCCATGAAATGAGTTAAAAAATTATAAATGAATTATTTGTTGCTTTTCCTGCACTTATTATTTTTAAAAATTATCTGGCAATATAATGCTGTAACATTTGATGCATTACACATTTAAAATTTAATTTTTAATCAGTTGGAATTTTTTCTTTAAATGTTTCACAAAACATTCTCGACACAGAATTGTAACGCGTTAAAATTTTCCGAGAGACGAGAAACCGAAGGTGAGAAGCCGCGATTAATAGCAAAAAGAGGGCACGCTTAACAAAATAACCGTGTATAATTTGGCACGTACCAGCAATATAATCCTCATGGTGCACGCGTCGCTGACGAGGAGGGGGAGGTATACAACTTGTAACTCGGGGAACGGTCCTCCGTGAGTTTCACTGAGAGAGTGCAGCCGTGTAGTACCGTGCTCGGTCCTTTATAACCTACACGAAGGCTTTTTCCCCATAGTGGGGATTCGGTCGTCGGATACCGGGGCCTACGTCGTCCTCTTCGACACCGCGACACCCGCAAATTAGATTCCGGCTGTGCTCAGGGAGGGCGACATGGCCATTGCCAAACCCAGGCCGCTTGCGCAATCCCCCGCGGTGCTACATCGTATTGCGTTGTACCACTTTGAAAAAACATTGGTAAATATGCGTGGACGGTCTCCGAGAACGGAGACGTGTCGATCCCCAAAAGGGGGTGCGGGAATCGGATCGGGCAGGGTCGTGAGAAACGCGATTCCGCACGCGCGTCTGAGACAACGCTCCGCCACAATGTGCCCCCCCCCGTGCCAAATTAGATTGTCAGCGTCTATTGAGATATGATGATGGAAAGGCGGTTCGGGATAGGATAATAGAATATCCCCGGGGTATTTGCCGCTCGCACAAACAAACGGCGCGCCGCAGCGTATTAATTGCCACTTTAAAACGATCCGGCATGTTGTGGCATGTAGCACGTTTCTTCCGTATGTTATGTTATACCTCGGTATACATCTCTGTCAGTTGGATCCCCCGGTGCACGACGGTGTGTTTACGACAACAGTCGTCCGTGTGAGGTTTGTCAAGCAATTTTTCTGTTTCGCGATCAAATGGCACGTTGGAAGTTGGGATTGCACGTAACTGATTTTCACCGTGTGACGCGCGCGCGCGTATTGTACATTTCCTTCGTTGACAATACCGTTTGATTTTATAATACTCTAGATCCGGCAAAAGTCATTATCAATTCATAGCTGCTTAATTACAACGGAATGCGTGCAAATCACATGCATTGTGTGAGCGCGCGCATGGCTGATTGGCATACGAAAGTTTAGATCGAGCGATAGAGCAGATCGCGCAGGGTCGTGAGAAAAATTTGTATACGTGGGCGAATATATTTGAGATACACTCGAAACTAATGTTATACGGAATACTTTCTGCGGAAGCTATTTAACCCTTTTTTTTCAATGCTTCGGCCTAACATTATATATAATTACACTATCTCAATCAATAAATATCACGCAGTCAGTCGATATAAGTCATGTTGAATTCATGTAATGATGCTTTAATTCCACTTTTTAAGAAAATTTATTTTTTAAGTTTTAAGGTTTTAAATATGTAAGTAAAAGAATAATAATATGTAAAGTATTTAACTCTTTTAGGAGTAATTAGACGGCTTAGTAAATTTTGTGGTAACATGTATTTTTATGTTTTTCTGGTCTTTCTACGAAACTAAAGACAGATTAAAAATTTTTTTTTTAATTTGAAGAAATAAATCATTTTTCGCTGTTTTTAAAAAATATATAATTGTTTATTTATTTATAATAAATTAACAAATTTGCAAAAAGAAATTTAGAAAAAATTTATACGATAGTAGAAGGTATCAAATATATTCAATAATCTTTTTTAGCTTTCCATCTTTATTTGTGTCATCGGAGATGAATTAAAATGAAAGAAACTTTTTTAACTTTATTTTTTCATAATAATTATTAATTGTTATAATAAATAAAATATTAATAAAACTTGAAAGACAAGTATTTAGAAGTTAAAAAAATAAAAAGGTATGATTATTATGGCCAAGCTGGAAAAGCAACGATAATAAAATTGCGACAATGTAAATGATCCATACATAAACCTGTAAGGATTAATAAACAAAATGTAATAGTGTTTGATTATTTATAAAACTGATAAAATAATAACATGACGCTTTTATAATTAAAAACGATTTTTTAAAATAATGTTTTTAGTTTACTAATTGATTTGATCTGTTCCTTATATAGCACTTGTGTTATGTCCCATTCACTTTCATTTTTCCATTTCGTTTTCTTTTATTTGCACGGAAAGAAATGGAAACAAGCGAGATCTCGAGATTTCCTGATAAATATCTTTGCGAGATTGAATGAAATGGACGCGGGATGTCGGTGTCCAGTAATCCGCGGTCTTGCTGGTTTTATCGCGCGGCGAACATCGATAATAATGTCGGCAGAAAACGAGCTCGGTGTTAATCTGTCGGTTCTTAAGGACGACGAGTGCGAGTACGTGTGCGCAGCGGCGAGAAGAAGAAAGTGACGGAGAGGAGTGGAGTGTGGAGTGAAGCTATATCACATTCAGGCGCCGCAGCAAGGGAACGATGTATATTAATTCGGGAGAGTCGCGGGGTAATTGATGTTCCTATTTCTTAAGACAGTTACGAAGCATCCGCGCGATCTGCGCGCGAAGCCTCGAAGATGGCGATACGCTTTCGCTCGTTGTGTATTATGAACGGAAGAGCACTTAGCATAATCGGTATGGTCATCGATTCGGTGTGTCCGTCGAACCGCCTGTCGAATTTGTAATAACGACGGCGAACGTCGATAAATCGGGATCGATTTCAAAAAAACCCGATTTCGAATCGGAGCGTATTCCTAAACAATTTGAGTGAGAGGACGCGATCACGCGAACGCCGATATTAATTGCATTAATTGCATTCACGTGCGAGCACCGTGTAAAATCTAATAGGAATAGTCCAGTTAGAGAGAGATTTCGATTTCCGCGGAAGTGTATCGACTTTCGCGATATACGCGGCCGGCTTTAAAATTTCTGCGAAATTATCGTAAAATTTCACGGCAATAAATATAGCGACGTATTGCTGTAGCGAATCTCGTTTCGTCGCGAGATTTATGCCAATATAGCGGGGCCGGTTTTCTCAGGAAGAAATCGCATTCACTTCGCTTTCATTAGGTCGGATGGAGGCGTTATTCGAGTTCGCTCTCGGTATCATCAATGGAAAGACGAGGCGAATGGATACGCTTTGCGGCGCCCGGCATCGCCGCGCGGAACACGATGTTTATTACTTCTCGAGGCATCGATTCATCTCCACGCGAGCAGGGCCACGCGCCACGGTTCATTATCAATGCTGCGGTATTTTCTACCGCACGCTCAGCTGATCGTCTTGGCTTCGGCATGACTTGGCGACGCGCATGTTGCGACGAGAATAAAATCGCTCGGCAGTAACAAACAAAACTTCAATCGTTTCAGCTTTAAGTATAGTTGTAACACTGTCTTTATTAGCATTATTAATAATTAATGATGATAAAAAATGTTACTGTGTCAAATAACTGAATTCTTTAGTAAGCCGAAGTATACATATAATAAAAATATGAAACGTGTTTAGATATAAAATTTGCATTTAAAATATATCAAAAAGAGAAAATAAAAAGAAACAGCTTGCACTTATCAATACAGAATATCATATGTGCATATCGCGTAATATGATTTGATGGAGAGAAAACAGTTATGCTTAAGTATTTAAAAACTGAATATAAACCTGAAAATAATTTTGTTGGACTCTAAATAATTATGTAAGACGCTAGCGCGTGATGAGCAAAAAGTTTTAATAGCCCAACAAAATTATTTTGACAGTTTAATAAGATTATTATAAAGATTCACATATCTGTATAGCTAAATGTTTAAACACTTGACATATAATATGTTGAGAATCGTATTTGGAGATTGAACATTGATGAAGAAACGTTTCATCTAATGCTTTTCGAGTGCCCATTTTAAATCGTGAGAAACGTTTGTATAGAACTCGATTATATACAGCTCATTATCAATGCTGCTACACATTTTAACGCGATCGCGAGTGGATTCCGTGGCGCTCAGCTGACTGTCTTAAACTTTCGAAGGGGAAAGTTATTTTCACGAGGCTATTTTCACACTCGCAGATCCGGTCTAAGTGTTTACAGGAGAGTTACACATATCTTCCCTTGTAACTTGCGTGCAGCTTGTAATTTAATCAACTTTATTTCTGGTATTACGTAAAAATTTATTCGGAATCACTATCACTCCGTTACGTATTTATTGTGTATGGAATTCGCTGTTATTAACATTAGAACTCGATGAATAACATGTCTGTTTCTGTTCTGTTAAGTGTACTGCATGTACACTTAATCTAAACAGATATTAAAAAAAAGAATGTAGAGGGAAAGTAAATTGGTCAATTTAATCATTTAGATTGCAACAAAAGTCACAAACCGCTAAATTTAATTTAAAAAAACCCATTATTTCAATTGCTATGGTAGTTTTAATTAATTAGTTATAATTTTAATAAATTGCGAAATGATTTTTTGCGAATCTCGTGTCTCATTCAAAAATATTAATTACTGATATATTTTTTTGATGTGTTTAATATAAATTCAAGTATACAGTATATATCACAGTATTGATAATTGAAAGAATTTTGCAACATTTTTACACATTTTCTTCATCCATAAAATGAACGTTTTCACAATTGTTTATTAAACGTATTCTTGCAGAAAAGAAACCTTTCAGCTAGTGCTTTTCGAGTGCCCATTTTAAATCGTGAGAAACGTTTGTATAGAACTCGATTATCTACTCGATAAAACGTTTCGGACAAACGTTTGTAAAACGTGCTTTTTTAAACATGCACGTGCTATTTGTGCGATCGCGAGTAAAACCGTGTTTGGCAAACCAAATAAAGTCACAATAGAAAAGTTTCAATTATTTCTTTCGAATTTTCACCGAGCGAGCCCCGATTGAAAGTCACGATCGCTTGCATCAACGTTATCGTCGAGATTTCGTGCAACTCTCCGACGTGGAGCATAAATTCAGTCGAGGTAGGCGACGCCTGTCAGCCTACTCGTCTAATGTTGAAATCCGGACGGTATACGTTTTGCGTGACTCGCCTGGCTGACAAGTGTCAACGGCCCGTTACGAGTAGTGTGCATAATTTCTACGCGTGATTTTCCTTCATTACGAATTTTACGGCGCGAGTCATGTTTCTATCACGCCTTTTCGAGTCGCGCGCTATCGCCAGTCCGTAATCGGCGAGTAAGTCAATAAGAGTAATTGGGATTCCATGGAGAATTAAGATTGCGATAATTGGCACTATCTCGAGACACGAGTCTCAACTTTCTAAGGAGTGAATGTCAATACATGTGTTTTACATAGCGGACGTACGCGAACGTTACACACGCTGCGTACGCGAACACCGTTGCGTCCGCGACACGACACGACACGGTCGCGGCTCTTCTTTGCGCGCGAGAAGGTCAACGTGCATGAAGTAATGCCCACCTTGCACAAAGGTGCATTAGTGACGCGAGTGGTGTTTGGCCCGACGCCAGGGCGTATGCCTCATTGCGATTTGTCCTGCTACCAGGATTGTGCCGCAAATTTCAAGATTACGTTTACATGGGTTACTTAGACAAATCTTTTTTTCATGTAGACAATGCAAACAATGTAAAGTATAAATTAATGTAATATAGTGTTAATGTAATATAGAAAAAGTATGGAGAGAGAGAGAGAGAGAGAAAGAGAGAGATAAAATAATAAAAACTTATAATACTAAAAATTAGGAAAACAATATAATTTTTATTACTTCTCTTTTATAATCCAAATTGTTATTTACATAAATGACGTGTCAAAAATAATTTATTTTATGTACATTGTATGGTATTTATATTTTACGTTTAAATATTCAATCTTGCACTGATAAATGATTAGATTATACCAATGAGATAAAATATTTAGTGCATTTTGATAAAACTAAACAGAAATTTTGTTATTAATGTCACAGGACTCGAGATTTGATAACCAGAACGTTTGATCGAGTTCACTGTAATCCGATAATTTCTACAAAGTTTGTGATTTGTCCGTTTTTATAAATAAACATACTTGAATTTAGATTTCCAATTAATGCAACAAGACATTTTTTTCAATGCGCTCGTAACCGTGAACGCGATGCTTGTACTGATGCACGGCGCGCCCTTCGTTAATAAACGAGTACGCGAGTCTTCACCTTGTGGATCGTGATACATGATCTGGGTGATGGAAAGAGAGTATTTATTATGCCGTCTAAAGCATAGCCCTTGAAATACTCATAAATAATGCAAATGAGAAGAGGATTATACGCGATACATTTTAACTCTTGTTAAAAAGAAGCAAGATGTGCTGCAGAAATTACATACGTGTAGGGTTGCCATCCGTCCTCTTTTCTGCGGACACCGTCCTCTTTTTTAGGGCATTTGGGATCGTTCGGAGAGATTTTTGAAAGTGTTAAAAATTTGTCCAGGAAAATTATGTGCGTCTGGGATTTTAAATATTTTAATTATTTATTTCCTTTACCGTGCTTTTTCCAACGGCACGACCGCTTATTGAGCAGTTGAGTAACAATTATCTTTATTAAATATAATAAAATTAAAATACTATTAATAGACTTACAACAAAATACTAGTTTAATTTTTAATTTCAAATTTGTAGCTAATTTTTTTCATGGAATTTACAGTCAATTTAAGAATGAATAATTTGAATCATAATTTAAATTGATAAGAAATATCAAGTAGCTATCCTGCAGATTTATATATTTTTTAAAACTTAATTTTACCTTTTGTTTTAAAAATAGTATCGCAAATTCTTTTCTGAAAATTAGCGTTGCAGTATCTAATGAGCAAATTTTTATGAAAACAATTTTAATTCCGTGCAATATAATTTGTATCTTTCGTCAATTGTGCTTTTTAATTTTCTTTTATTAAAATTATTTAAATTAAATCTGTGTATGTTTCATTTTTTATTATTTTGGACCGATTTCATATTTAAACCAAGAGGTGACTTCTTTTTAATACAGACGAACCAATAATGTAGTTTCAAATTATTAGATAATTGCACGGTGTATATAATTTTGATATATTGCAAAAAATTTTTAGATGAAAACATCGAGCCTCGCTATGTGTGTGGCTAATCTTTTTTCGAAAGCAGAGCTCATGTTTTCATTGTGACATTTGGACGCCTGGCGCGAGCCGAAGCGCTAGGGTTTTTTATTTTCCACGAATTTTCTCCGATTCTCAAGGCCCATCAGCTACTTGCCCCCCTAGCCCCCCCCTCCCTACGGTTCACCAGGCGACTCAGTAGCATCGCGAACACGCAAGGGGAAGGTCACGTCGTTTACGCTTTACGATCGTGCATTTTTCCGTTTGACAAGAGTCGTCTTTTTAGTGCCGCGAGTTAAGATTTCGTCGCGTCCCCACGTCGGTCGAGAGTGAATTTCCCCGCGGAAGGCATCGCCGGTGGTGCCAGTGTCCGGCAACGAAGAGCGTCGCGTCGCCGCCGTTAATTGTCTCGTCGCGTTCCTCGCCGTCCTCTCGTCGGTAGAGAGCGAGTTTCCCCGCGGAAGGCATCGCCGGGGATGTCGAACCAATCGGCGGGCAAAGTGATCGCGTCCCTTGCGCCCGTCTCCCCTCCCGTCTGTGGGGAATTGGCGCAAAAATCGCGTGAAATTTTGGTCGCGTTGTATGCGAGGTGACGGCCATGTTGTGACGTAATTAGTGCACAATGATCGTACTTCAGGCTGTACTTGACCGTCGTCGCCCGCGTTCGCGTCGCGTCGCGTCTCCGTTCGACACACAGTTATCCTTCCGCATCACGCGTTTCTTGGCGATATGCGAGTTTACGATCATCGTGGATCACTCGCAAACGCCATCGGGGACACAAGTGTTGTGATTCGTCGTCGGGAGTGCCGTCGCGAGATACCCAGTGTCCGGCGTACGCAACGAAGAGCGTCGCCGCCTTTTAGTGCCGCGAGACGAGATCTCGTCGCGTTCCTCGCCGCGTTCCTCGCCGTCCTCTCGTCGATCGAGAGCGAGTATCCCCGCGGAAGGCATCGCCGGGGATGTCGAACCGAGTCGACGACGTTAATCATCGTGCGAAGTGGTCGCGTCCCTCTCCCCTCCCTCCCGCTCGTCGGTGGGAAATTGGCGCGAAAATCGTGTGAATTTTTCGTCGCGTCGTGTCGCGGTCCGTCTCCGTTCGTCACGCATTACACGTTTCTTGTCGCAAGGTGAGATATTGTCGTGTTCTTCGCGTCCTCTCGTTGGCCAAGAGCGAATTTCTCCGCGGGAGGCATCGTCGGGGATGCCGACGTCATTAACGGCACGCAAAGTGGTCGCGTCTCTCGCGTCGTTAGCATTTCCAATCGTATCGAGTGCGTGTGTGCGAGTGTGTGTGCAACGAGGAAAACATCATCGATTCATCGGCTGGTGAGTAAATTTATTTATTATATTCGCGAAATTAATCGGCACGACGTGGCGTCATCGTCATTTAATATCTTAACCAGAATCTCAAGTGATAAGTTCATTAAATTAAGAATAAGTTTTTTAAATTTTATTCTTTTAATTTTGTATTTTTTTCAAATTTTTAAATATTTTTTTAATGTTTCGATATTTTATATTTTTGATATTTTAAGGGGATGCTGGAATGATGGTCAAATTTGATCAAGGTCGATAATGTAGAATCATTAGTACACAGTTTTAACAAAATTTTGTATGTATTTTTTTTTATAAATTTGGAAAACATATTATTAACTCTGATCAAATTTGACCATCACGCTGGTATCCTCTTAACTGTTTCCAGTATATTAATTAAAGAATTGTATAATATATAATATAATATTCTTTATTAGCAGCGCTAACGAGGATTTACCACCTTCATCGACAAATCATGAAATCATGATGGCATGACAAACAATTGGTCAAGGACACATATACGAGAGGTAATGCTACTACCGCTTTCAAGATCTTCTTGGTAAGTGATTTGCATAATGCACAGTTTGTCTTATTAATAAGTTGCTCTCGTTCATAGAGTTCCATGCTCAAAAAGAGCTTACTTTGCAACAGGCTGAGTATTATTGGACTCTATAAATTCGGAAATATAATTCGAATGAATGATATAATTAACGTATTCTCGTATATGTCCAGTGTTTTTAGCTTGTAAGAGTTTGCAGATTGTCACATAAGTCAGTAACGCTTACAACAGCGCAAATTTTAAAATCGCGGCATTAATAGACAGACAAGGACTGTAATCGATAAAGAAATGCCTATAGCGTATATATATACACCGCGATATTATTTCTGACCACTTGTTACGAAAGATGCAGGAAGTAGAGTGGCGAAAATTGTTGGCGGGGCCAACAAGGTCGCGTTTCGTCGACAGTTTACAATACGTAATAATTCTTCGCATAGCGTGTACGCACTTTTTTGCGCCGAACCGATCGCTGAGAAACTTGTGAAGAGAGAAAAATATAGCGCCAGCTCGCTCACCTTGAGACTGACTTTCTGAGAACGAAAGTAGAACCCCTTTGTTCGATGTAACAGGACGCGATTGTGTTCTAGATATTTCTGGAAGTGGTGAATATTTCCTGAAACTTTGCCGAATTGTCGTAATAAAATTCCGAGGGGATCGCGAATCATTTGCGCGTATCATCGCGAAGCGAACAGGACGTGAGAACGTGCGATTTTGGCAACCGAGAAAAAAAGCAGAAGATAAAGGCTATAGGCAAGGTTGTTGCGATGCGAAAATTTAACCTGTGAGAAATCGGACCGGTTTACTCGCGGCTTACTTTCGTAATCTATCGAAGTCAAAAGGGGGGAGCAATATAAAATTGCAGCCGTTCTTACAACAGTGTGACTTTGGTTGCCATTGCATCAGGCGTTTATAAATTGTTTTAGTGTACATCTGCGGAAAGAATTTAATAAAAAAATAAAGATTTATAAAATTTTTAAGAATTTTTAATACAAAGACTATCGAAAATATCATCAGGGAATATGAAGCTTATTTTTACAGAATATCATAAAAATTATAAACAAAATAAATCTGTCTAAACCAATACTATTAAGAAATAATTTTTTGTACAATTAATGTCAATTAAGTATACCATTTCTTAAAAAAAAAAATACATACATATATATAATTGAATGCGTATTGTCGTCGTTACCATGTAGTTTCCACAATATTCTTACCGTGTTTGTAAAGGAAGAACAATCCGGTGATTTAGAATTGAATATAGACTACGTGCGAGTGAAGATATGACTTTGTTCTCTTGCGCGTTTAGAACATATGAACATCGAAGGTCTTTATGGCTAACGAGGAGCGTAATTGGAAAGGTGAAATCAGGAAATCTCGTCGTACCGTATGCATTGTACGGAAATTTTTTACGATCTACAACACAGGCGGTGGAATTTAGTATTGGCCTCACTTTATTCCACTCGAATTACCTTACAATAATCTAATTACAATAGCAAGCACGCCCAATTAGCATAACATTCTCGAGGAACGTCGTCGTGAAAACGCAATTCTAATTGATCGCAACGGTGGTGAATTGCGTTTTCCGGAGTAAAAGCGAACGCCTACCGAAGGGAGAGATGAGAAATTTTATTTACATTCTTTTTACAATTATCACTTAATCACTTAACCCGTTTTATTATCCAGACAATTCTTTAACGATGTGCACAACAATAATTTCAATTATTGACTGAAAGATGATATCAAATCCCTGAATATGAAAATATCGATTGATGAAAACAAATAATTAAAGAAAGAAGTCGAGAACTCACACCTTTGTCATTTGTCTATTGAAAATATCAATATTTTTTTTAATTTCTTAAAAAAAAATTCTTTTATCTAATTTTATATTCAAAGTCGAAAAGAAGAAAATATAACAAAGCCAAAAATCCATTTGAACAATGTATTAATTTCTCTCAAAATTGTATTTTATCTTTTGCTGACACAGTTTACTACTAATGAAACGATGCAATGTGAAATATATGAGATCTATCATTTTTGTCATTAATACATATCTTTAATTATTAATTAAATATAATTAAGATGAGGAAATCGTGTTGCATGACAAAATAAGGTCATTGTTTTTCGGTTGTTTGTCGCAGTTTCAGATGTTAATAGACTAACAGTTCTCAACTTCTGATTGCAATAAATGATCTATTCGCGACGATCATCAATCACAGTGCCGTTCGCTTCGGGAAGAGTGGTCCACGCCGCGATTACGACGAGTTATCCAGCCGCCGACGCGTCCTATTCACGAATAGAATACAAGACCAACACGCAACCAGAACGAGCAGTCAAGCCTGGGATCAATCGTAATACTCGGTAGCTTTTGATGGCTATACTATGGTACTATAGTACTATAGCTATCCTACGAAACATATTAGAGTTTGAATAAAGCGTTACAGTTGAGCGATATGAAATTTTGTTGAGGCTCCAACGATTGAATTCCAGGCTCTACTACTCTTCGGTAGACAAAGGGAACAGGACTAGACGGCCTAGTAGTAGCCGAAGCTGATGTCGTGCAACGGCGGCGCTACTCCCTGCGGTAGAGCGTAGTCCCTGGCGAGCTGGTCCAGGATACCGCCACCGCCGCTGCGGGTCTGCGGTTGGGGACGGTCGTTCTGATCCGACGACGGAGAAGTGAACTGAGCCGGTCCCTGATTGTAGAGCTGCGAGGGGGGCGCAGGTTCGGCGTAGGCTTGCGCTAACAGGGACTGTCGTTGCGCCTGAGGTGCAGGTGCCGCAGCGGCCGGGGTGAAAATGGGCGGTTTAGGGAGCGCGGGTCTGCTTGGGGCTACCTGCGCGGGAGCGTACACAGCCTGGGTATGCGACTGTTGCTGGTAAGCCGGACGAGCCAGTTGCCGCTGCTGTTGTTGTTGCTGTTGTTGCTGCAACTCCTCGTAGGCCTGCGCCTCAAGGGCTTCCTTGCTGGTGGTCTCGTCGTACAAGGTTGGCGGGGCCACGGTGATGCCTTCACCGGCCGGTTGGAAACCGTACTGATTCGCGCCGTACTCGACTATGCGGACCTTGCCTGTGTCGTCGACGAAACCATATTTGCCCTTCACGTCGCCGGTCGGCAACTTGGTCTCGATCTTGAAGGAGCCATCCGCACCTTCAAAACCATACGTATATGAACCGTCCTCGTTGTGACGATTAATCTGCTTTAGGATCGCAACCGGTGTCGGCTTCGGCGCGGCCGCTTGACGATCCGGGTCGGTCGCATAGCTACGTGGAGTCGGTTGGCTAGGCCGTTGGGCGTCATACTGGGCGTAATCATCAACGTAATTGCCGGGTTGCTGGTACTGCTGTGCCGACACTGCCAACAGCGCGGTAAGCACCGTTGCTACCTGAAACACGGAAGCACTGTCAGTTTGTCGCTTTTCACATGCTCGGACATATTCGGGGCATGTACCACTGAACGCTGCTTACGTATCAGTAGAATTGCAACTTTTCTTTACGTCTAGCTAGTTGCACATTTATCTTTCTCTATTCAATTTAGTTACATAAACTAAATTATAATTAAATAATTTGTATTCCAAAACTAAGTCATTATTTTTAAATTTGTTCCGCCATTTTGTAGCATTTTTATTTTTATAATCTAATTTTAATAATCTTAAAACTTATGAAGAGACAAATTAATTACAAAAAAAAAATCGCTGATAATTCTTATCGAGCGACTTATCGAGCATTTTACAGCTCCTCGCTTTAGTGCCGCTAGATTTATTGAATTTTATATTGCCATTCTTATAGTATTTATTACATTTTTGCAAAGAAAAGAGTATCGAGGTTTGATACAAAATAGAGCATCTTTGCACGTGACGCAAAGATAGATATGTTGTGTCATGTTACGCAAAAAATTAGTCTCAAATTAATATTCACATGTATAAGCAATATATATAAATTTTTTTCCAAAGAATTTGTTGATCTTAAACAAATAATGTTTATATAAAGAATTTTGTTGTTTTATTAAAAAAATATATTCGATAATAATTTTTATTGAATCAAAAGGAAAAAATATTGGATAAAAAATAACATCTTTAAACAAGAAATAACATCTTTTAATACCATTATTATAAAAAAAATTATATAATGCTCTTTAGATAACTATTATAATATTGAAATTAAAATATAATATTTGTCTACAACTTAAGATTATATTATGCGATAATATAATTGAAATTTTTTTTGATGTATGAATCGTTAACTTCGTGAAATGCAGTGAGATCATCGCGCTTCAACACGTGGATTAAAAAATTTTGATTCAATAGGATATCAGGCAAAACCTTAACCGTCAGATTATGACACGATCGAGAGTAGTAGATCGCGCGGAGCTCAAAGGATACCGGATTCCGCGAGTAGAACAGGTCGCGAGTCACGGAAATCGCGTTACGAACGCACAGGGGAAAACCGATAAATCGAGTTATTAATCGCGATCGTCCACGCGTGACCATATACGCGCCCCCTATTCGTTCCATACGCTCGCGATTACGGCCGCGTGCCGATTCTAAAATTAACAAGAAATAATTAATTCATTCGATCTGCATAGTATGCTTCCTGTAACTCCGAATGAGCGAACGTGAAATGCCGAGAGAAGGCATTTGAATATCAGTAGATATAAATTAAATAATTTATGTTAATTGGACTGTTAATTAAATCTCTATGTCGTGAAATTATTTGCTTTTATCGTATTATGCCACGCTGTTACATTAATTCGTCATTATTTCTCATTGATTTATGTTAATATAAATTTCTATTACCCGATATATAACAGCTGTTTTACATATAATGTTCAATATTAATTGATAACTTTTATTTCCTTTTATTTACTTCGCTTATGCTCTATATATTTCGCTTTCCATATTGTTCTTAGGGAATTTAAATTACAAATATGAATTAATTATACTTTTTTGTGTGTTTCTACACAATTTTTTTTAATAATAAAAAAAGGTGTTTCGAGAGCCCAGAATGTCTTTGTCGCAGGAGAACGGAGAGGAGAGTGAAACACAATAGTCTTACATGGCGCACTTTTCACGGCAGGGGAGTTAATTAACCATGGTTAACTGATGCTGGTGCAACCGACCTCGAGAGCCGGTCGCATTTCTCGTCTTTCGGCCACCGCACGCGACCGCGCGCTCGAACATAATGACGAATTATATAATCGTCTTTTCGCAAGCGTCAGTAGGCGCGTGCTATAAAAATAAATGCGTCTCTCGCGGCGGCTCATAATAGGTGAAACCTTAATAAATTTTTCCACGACGTGGAAGAAAGTAGGAAACGGGATCACACGGGAGTTGTGCAACGCCCGACCAAGCCTACGCGCTGATGTCGGCCGTTACTGATCGCCGTTTCGCTTCTTAACGATTCCGACGAGCTTGAATTAGCTAGAATCGTGATTCTTGAATGGTGAAAAGAAAGGCGGGATGAAACGTTAATAAATTAACTCGGAGAAGGCAACAGAAATATAAAGAGGATCGCGGCCATAATCGTTATTTATTCATCGATCACGATCGCGAGATTTAGTTTTACGACTTTGTGTACAACTTTTGTAATAAACTATGACACGAGTCTCTTCATAGAGACAGTTAGAGGTATTTATAACGTTCCTTTCAATAGTCTATATTGCTAACAAGCAAAGAGGCACAGGGAAAGACGAGAGAAATCTAAAGACCCCGTTGATTGAAAGAAATGAAAATCAGAAAGGACTCCTCAGGACTTCTAGCGGCAATTTTCCAAGCTCACGTACGGGTATGCACTGGTCACAGCCACAATATCACATCACACGCGGTTTCTCGCATTTTGTTTTCCTTCTTTTTTCGGGACAGAGATCCGCCAGAGGCGACTAGAACGCGAGGAGAACGACGACGCGCGGGACGACGATGGGAGTTGATGATGCACCTCAGATACGTACCGTCGCGAGGGTGTGCATCGTGTTTCCCGGCGGTCGGTCGTTGTGTTAGTGTGTGTGAATGTAAGTAGGCAGCGAGGCTAGAGTACCGGCGATTGCTCGAACTGAGGCCCTCATATACCTTACTGGAGCCCCCCCGTTCCTGCCGACCCCCGCTCCCTCCCGCTGCACTCCTGTGCGCTCCGGGGGACTTTCACTATCTATTCGACTCCCGTACGTACGTACGATCGCCTTGTCTCGGTTACAGCACCTTATATCCCCTAAATATTCCCCACCAGCCCGCTCTGATTTCTCGGGAATCTGGAAAATCGCAGCAAGCGTCGCTCGGTTGGCTGATCCGCGGATCGATTACTGGTGGAGTTTCGTCATTAGGAGCGTAATGCTCGAATCAAGCTGCTGCGAAAGACTTTATCACTTCTATCTGCTTTTCCTATCTATCCTATGCGGTCTATGTATTCCATAAACTTCGGTTCTATCATTTCTGTTGGCTGTGTACGCTGTCAGAGACGAAGCAATTCGGGAATCGATACTGGTTGGGAAACATTCCCTTTGCCCGTTGACTGTCTTCTTGAATGAGCAGGACAGATCCCGCTTAGAAATTGGCAGTCGACACGACGATCATGTAACCCGCCCCGACGAAAAATTGGATCGGTTTTGTGAAACTGGTGTGCCGGGTTTCTAAGGTGAGATATTATGTAAAACAGCAGCGGTATAGATAGAGATATAGATCGAGGGGGGAACCATGAGAGAGAAATTACACAGGAGCAATGCCGTTTCAAATAATTTGACGAGTGCGCTTGTTCTTATCACTGGTCACCGTCTCGCCTCCCGGTCGCAAAAAGGGGATAAGTCATAAAAAAGAACGAGTTGTTTTATTTACGCCATGTCGTTTAGCCTTTACTTCGCAATGCAGTCATTTTAAGTCCAGTATTGGACCACTAACTTGACGGGTTTTGCAACTCCCGTGTCACGCACCTTTTCGTGCAACTACCCTGAACGCGTACATTCCAAAAATTGGTCTGCAACTTGCAGAATTTAAATTCGCATAATATTTATTATGCATATATAGAAACTTACATGCAGGAAGTACGATTTTTTGAAATATCTAAAAATCTAGCTGTATAGGTATAGATTTGAAAATAATTTTTTTATTGAAACGTCAAAAATATGATGTTTAGACAATAATTAGCAATATTGCAAAAAGTTTTGACAGTTTAGTGACCAACTTAAGTGTATCACATAATTAATAAAAAATTGTTTTTTTTAAGGCACTTTAACAAAGTCATTCTATCCGTGTAAATATTTTTTTAGGTATAATAAAGCACAATAATTAAAAATTATTAGCGCAAAATGAATACTACACGATGCTGTACTCTATAACTCAAAATGAGATATTTTTTGTAAGCTTTTTATCTGTATGATTAAATGCGCATGCTTTAAAAGTTATCTTAATATCTTAAAAGGTTAAATTATTATCTAACTTACGAAAGAATAAAGTATAAAAAACTTTATATAAGTATATTATTGTGCATACTTGACCATTAACCGTTAAAGTTTGATGAGCAGCCATAAGTTTTTTTATGAACGGTATACTGTGTTTTTTTATGGACGGAAAAACATTTTGATAATAATAATTAATTCAGATAAAAGATACTAAGCTTTGATAAAATAATTTCAAATAAAATTTCGGTTAATATAATCAAATATTTTGTAATATTTAATATCAATTAGTTATTATTACTATATGAGTTTTTGGTTTGTTAATATAATTATTAAGTATTACTAATATATTTGGCCATATTAATAAAATGTGTAATTGAAATTTTTATTTCATTAAATGTGCTTATTATCAAACTCTTTCTCAATGTGCTATTGCAGTACTTTCCGCCGAAATCACATTTCTTGTGAACACATAAATTGCATGAGATTGTTGACATATGGAGGATCAAGTGTAATTGACCGCGATTTAAAGCATTCAAGCTTATGTAATATCAATCTTAACAATACGTTCTGCCCCGTGACACTCACTCTCGCTCGCTCATGCTCAAGTGATATCTTGAAAAAGAGAAAGTGTTATTACATATCGCCCCGCCCTGATTTGATTATACATATTTCAAAATCAAATATCGATAGGATAGATAGTACAAGCTTACAAAGAAACATTCTATTATAAATCTACACAAGTGGATCCTACGTTACATATATACTCCGAGCAATTATTTTCATGAATAAAATATACGCATATTATAAGCGGAAGAAAGAAACATACAAATACAAATAGCATTTTTACAAAAATGTTTTTAAAATGTGCTGTCTGGTTTCCGTTAAATTTCACGTAGTCCGAAAGACGGAAAGCGCGGCATTGAGCCTCAAAATGTTAATGGCGTGGTTCTCGTTCCTTGAACTGACCGAATGCAAGGTTGAGTAGCGATTTGGTAAAATGGAACTACGGCCTTTGTAGGTCGACCGGCTGGTCATTCAGGTGATGTTTTCACCGGAGTTTCACGAAACGCGCCGCGGATTGCATCGGTTCCGCCTGTGAAATTATGCGATGGATCGGCATTTTGTAACTTTCTATCGGCATATTAGACGACCGGTCAACCAATCAGTCAATATTCTCACCTATTATTTTGTAAGTTAATTTTTTGCACCACATCAAATGCCAATTAATAATATAGGTTGACTATCCTCACTGATAACTTTAATATTCTATAAAATTATATTGTACTTTCTCTCTCTTTAAATAAATAAATTCAAGGACTCTTGAAATTTGAAGCAAACAATGATTAAGCGTATAACGGTGCAGTTAAAGAATGTATTTATGTAAACTGTGCGTGCATAATTATATATATATATATATATATATATATATACAAATTTCTTGAAAAATGATGGAAGTCCTTTTTGTTTCTCGTCCTTGTATAATGCAATTGCGTTCAAGGTTTTCAAGGCGATTACGATATTATGGTTTAACGGTGATATCCACGAGACGTACTCACGATTAAAACCCGCAATAATCGTCCATGAATGACCTGAATTATGTTGCATTTACAATTTCATTTCGCCGAAGATTTCGTGGTAGCCCCAATGCTGCACGGTGAAAGGAACCAATATATCGATCTTTTTTTATTACGAAAAATATTCTGAATTTTATAATAAGCCAATTGGTCCAACCATTGGATCTTGCTTGTATTAAATCATCTCTTTATTATACTGTTTTAGATTTATAAAGTTGCTTTGAATTAATCGGTGATAGTCAAAAACCACATGTTATGTTAGTGTCGATTGCTTCGATTAGGAAAAGTAGCAACATATCAGAGAACGTCACAAGAATATTTTTAATATTTAATAAAGCATATTTAATTCAATTCGATTAGTTAATGAATTTAAACAAGAATTAGTAAATTTATAATTCTTTTTTTATTAAACATAAAATACGAAAATATGTCGGATTCATAATTTTCTAATAATAGAGAAGATTATATTGTGATTTCTATTTACATTTTTTTGTACAATATCTTGTTAATAATTAATATTTTAAATTAAAAAGTTAATATTTTCTTTTATCAGTATGGTGTACACACACAAGTTGATTCTATACTTGAAATTATAAAATATTTATTTATTATTTATATATATTTATTATTTAGGATTCTAAAATATTAGATGTTGTAAAATATCTAATATGTGTTATTCATAAAAATGTTATGACATTGCATAATAAAAGAGGAACAAGTAATAATGTGACTCTTTCACTAGAGTTACAAAATTGATTTTATAAAAAAACAGTAATAAAAACGCCTTGTAACAAAAATCGGCTGAATATTAGCATATTAACTGCAAGCTACTAAACAAATTCCAAGTAATCACTAGAATTTCACGCAATAATTATGTGACCATAACACTTACAAAAAGTCATAATACCCTCTTCTCCTTTAAAAAGATTAAGTAGGTCCCATCGTAAATTTCCCTTTAATTCAAGAAGTATTATCCAATCATACATGATGCACACAGAGTTATGTACAATTTGCTGTGAGGTATAATATGCAAGTCTCGCCTTTCACAAGTCGCTCTCTTCGAAAATAGTTGCAGGTCGCAACGCCCGCTGCTAGCCGTGACATTTACTGATATAGATCATCTCAGATTAGTACCTTGAGTTAGTTCCTTGATACGCGACCGTAGGACGTTCAGCAATGTTGTTTACAATGTTGGCACATTTTCCCTGCGTCTCGCGCTTCGCGCCGTTCCCCTATTTTTATTACGTAACTATCACGGACAATTGCCGCAACGATTTGCGACAAAAGCCAGCCGGCAGCCTCTTGCTGCAAATAATCCGACAGCAAAATGTCAACGTAATTGTCAAGAATGTCCGACAATTGGTGACAGTTTTTTTCCGGAGTAACGAAACGCACGATTTTTTTAACGGACCGATGACGACTCGCCTAGCAGCTTCTTCCGATTAAATGTTACGACTTTCTATTTTTATGCAACAATCGGAAAGGATTGTCCGAGCTTAACGACAACTCGATCACACGGCTCGCGCGGGAACTGGATCTCGTGTCCGCAAAAAGTCGATGGTGTGTTCGGCGCTCGCTAGTAAGAGAAGGTGGTATAATTAGCGTTTAAACTATCTAAAAGTCGTTCTGTCTGTTGTAGCACGCGCGCATAATCAAAAAAAAAGAACCAGTATATGGAATACCACACACAATTACGTATAAATTATTTTATTACATAGTATCAACTGTTACATTTACTTTACATTTCAAAATGTTCAATATTGAAAACTAAAATATAATAAAATTATTTTTTATATTATATAAGCAATTTTTCTAAAATTGTTTTTTACATTAAAATGCAACGTAGGAAATGTTACTTAAGCAAAACTGTAAAATTGTAAATTTTTGTGTCAACAATGAGTTTTACGTTGTAATGGACTCAATATAAAAAATTAATTAAAATCCCGTTGTATAAATTAAAGGAATAAAAAGAATAAGTCTCGTGAAGAAAACGTGACGTTTATTAATTATCTCATTAAATTTCATACGTTTTTTAACGTGTGAAATGAATATGAATGAAGCTTGCTCTAATTGTAATTGGTAGTAGTTTATTGAGAACCACGCGTGTGAATTTTCGATTGCAGGAGTAATCAGTGATGAAACATGTTACGACGAAAAAAATGCTAATTTCTCTTCTATTCAATCTTCGTTGCAATTCATAACACAGTTCAGTAAACTCCGGCGCATCGTAAATAATACGGATCGAAGAATAAAATTTATAAGCGTAAATACATAATCATTCTAATGCAATATCATATTGCGTCTCGATGAGTGATACAAATAACTCTTGGCCGACTTAGCGCGAATCGGCTTGTTTTATAATTACATGGCTGCGACAAAAAGAGGAAAGTTATACGTGTATATTATGCCGATAAAGGAAAGCAAGTTCTGCCGACATCTGGCGCACCAGACCGTCGCACCACGCCTTGCATCAGAATGTCTCGAGAGTGAACGCGGAATCGCGATACTGCGTGCATGTGTACACGCATGTCACGCCGCGATTAAATACGTATACCGAAGACAAGGAAATGAAAAATCGATTCAGAATCGACAAGTCATCATACGTAACATTTTGCATATACTTTTATTTTTAAGATTACATTTTTTTTTTTTAAATATCTTAACAAAAAATATATGAATTTTACACACGGAATGTATTACGGCAATAAATGGGCGTTAAATATTACGCAATACTAAAGTATAATATTACAGCAATAAAAAAATTGACATTTTTTGACGCGCTAAAAAGCACTTTGTTTTAGTTATTTTCTGTATATTTTATTTATAATTATCTCTCTAGTCTTTCTAATATAATCGATATTTTGATAATTAAGAATTTTTTTAAAGAAAGTCTTATGAGAAATTCTATCAAATTTTGCTCTCGTAGAACTAATGTCTCGATGCACTCGATGTGCTCGATTGAGTGGTAGTCGCTGATCTCGCGCCGGAATCGAGTAGATCGCGGATTATATTGTGAAAGGTGGACTTGGGCGGTGGTCCGTGTAGCACTCTCCACGTATCAGGTATGCACGACGTGTAAGTCTCATGCGTGCAGATTAGGATCCAAAACCAGAAGCTGAAACTCTGGCACGAGCCCCAACTGTTCCTGTTATATTCATGCAGGAATTCACAGCTGCCATCACAAACGAATGATAAAACATCAAAAGAAGGCAATACATATGTGTTTTTTTAGGTTTTATTAAATATATTTTTCTTACAAAATTTATTCTTATATGTTTCGTAACTGATATTATCTTAAGAGGAATTTTATATTATCTCCTCGAATGACAGCACCGTTTAATTAAAATTTAATTTCACGTGCAATTTCCATCGCAGACGAAATAATAAGATAAACTTTTAAGGGTTATCACTAATACTTAAACAATATCAGTCAAATTTATAACGGAATTTATAAAACGTGAATTATATTTCTATGCATCTATCATGAAGACAGATAGACCGACGCGAATAATGTGTAAAAAATAAGGACCGTCGAAGACTAAGATCTATAAGGAATGCGGAGGAAAGATCGAATGGCGGATCCGATTGGTCGCAATGCACATGGATTTTTATCGTACGCGCATTCGGAAAGGCCGCGTGCGAAGGTAGCACATTAAGTCCTTAGATGTTACACAACGATAAAATTCTTGGGTGTGTCCCGATGTAGCCCGATGGCGTTCCTCATATGCTGGGGAAAAAAATGCTAATTGCGTTTTCAATCAAGGACCTAGGAATCTCTATTACTACGTGGATTTGGGTACGTGTGACTTGAATCTGGTGCGTACATTGATGAGGTTTGATTATATGTTGATCAGCATGTAATGATATTATTATCATTATAAATCGATTTAAGATAAACGCATTCTTTAGATTTCGCGGTTATATTCTACTTTGATTCGTGCAACATTGTATAATATGTTCTTATGTCACATATATAAAGTACTTGGGCTGAAATATAAAGGCCCATTTATATTTTATTCTTTTTAGTTCTATTTTTATAATATAGAGCTTTTAAAAAATAAAAGATATCAAGTGAGCCTTGTCATTCTAGGTACTTTTTTAATGTGTGTGCTCTTAAGTATATATAAGTAAGACTTTAATGTCGATTTCAAATTATTTGCAAATATAGTGTTCATTTTCATCACTGAGAAAAAAGTTGTTAATTTGATTAAATTTTTCAACTTGATTAAATTTCTTCAATTTAAGTATTTATATAATTTAGTCATACATTTTAGTTAAATATATAAATACTTAAATTAAAGTTCAAGTATCTTATGTATTTAAGTTAAATGCATAAATACTTGAACTGAAGAAATTTAATCAAATTGAAAAATTTAGTCATATTAATATCATTTTTTTAAATGTTGTTTTTTGTGAAAGAGGTAGAGACTTTTCTAAAGCGGTAGAGAGAAAACGTCGGCGAACCGGAGGTAGAAAATACTGTCTCATTCGAAACTCGCGTAAACAAAAGGCAAATACAGCCTAAAAACACGTTAAAACTAATCGTAAAGTGCCTATATACTGATGCAATTTATCACTAAATTGCCACAACAAAATCAGTGTGTTATCGAAAATATTCCGACGGCGACACCAACCAGTTTTACATATCAGTAATTAAATAAATATTCAGAGCAACGAATCTCAGAATATAAGAATATAAAGTATATATACACGCATATTCAATTGCTCGACTCCCTTTCTCTTTTCTTCCTTCTCCTTTTTTTTTTATCGTTTATAATGAACCGTGTAAGATGCTAATCCGGCATTGTCGATATTGGTCGGGACAAATCCTTGAGAATCGGCCGAAATCGCGAGCGAAGGATATGCAGACTGTAGCTGTTGACCCTGATACTGCGTTCGATACTGCGGTCGATATTCCACTGACTGGAATCGTGAGCTCACCGATGCCGGTCGATGCTTGACGGGCGCTTTATGCCTGAAAAGTCGAAAATTTGAATTAATCGCGATTCCTTTCCCATTTCAGGTTAAAGCGCGGAGGTGCGACCTCCGATTTATCGCCAAGTTGAGCAAGTCACGAGCTCCGTACTCTCAAATGATTCACTTGACATTTAACCCGCTCGTTATCTCTCCTTGCGTTCTCCGCGATGCGAGTCGATCCTCCCGCGTGCATTTTAATCCGACTGATTTGATCGAATGAAAACTAACATACTTCGATCAAAATTGATAACTTTAATGTAGAAGCCATGTAATTTTATATATGTAACCAATTGCTAAAGTTTCAATAATTAATCTTTATTTTAAATTTGAGATATGCAAACAGAGATAATTGCTATATGACATACATGTAAACGTAATGTGTCATCTATATTATATAGCTGTGATATTCGTGATTTGGTGGGCGATATCAATGATCAGAAGTCTATTTTAAATTCGCATTAAAGCATTTTTAATTAAGACAGACATTTTCGCGAGTGTATCTAAAGTTCATCACGATATCTACTTCGATTGATCATAAGCAACCTGTCGCAGCAGACTGCTATATAACATATACGTAAAGGTAATGCTTTACATCTATGTTATACAGAAGTTATATTGCTGGTCGATATCGATGATCAGAAGTCGATTGAAAATTCGCGTTCAAGCGTTTTAAATTAAGATGGACGTTTTCGAGATCACATCTAAAGAGCTAAAATTTATCGCGACTCACCTCGGTTGATCGTAAGCAGCCGGTGCAATCTGCTGCGGCGGATTGTAGACGATCGGTGGCTGTCTGTACTTAGGTGCGACATCGTAATAACGTTCCCCGTTAGTGTAGCGCGGATCGGTGTGATAGATGTTCGGATCCTCGCGGTACTGCCCGTCGTCTTCGGGTTCGTTCGCGTTCCCGGCGATGCCGTTGCCGGTCAAGGTTGGCGGGGGCACGTTTATCCCAGCACCGACCGGCTCGAAGCCGCGCCTGGACGCGCCGTACTCGACCTCGCGCACCTTCCCGGTGTCGTCCACGAAGCCATATTTGCCGTAAATCTCGCCGTTCGGATACTTGGACTCGATCTTATACGACCCGTCCGCCGCCTCGAAACCGTAACTGTAGCTGCCATCTTCGTTGTGCCTGTCGGAAATCGATGTCGATCAAACATTGCGCAGTCTCCTCGCGTACGTGCACGTACTCGTACATTGTTCAGAATTGAAAAAAAAAAGTAAAACAGTAAACTCCAAAGAATCGTAAAGAAGATACCGCTCTGAGAAAAGAACTTTCACGCAAAAAAGAAATTCGAAGCGCGCTCGTATTCGGTTGCGTGCTCGTTGCGTTTTCGCTTTCATTCAGATTGCGTAATGTTAATCTAGCACTCACTTATTTATTTGTTTTAAGATAGGCACCGGGGTAGTCACAGGATACGGTTGATTGTGCTGGGCGACCGCAAGGCCGAGGCAAAACAAGAGTAACAGCACCTGGTGACATAAATTTGCATAAAAACGTTTCGGTATTCGGAACACTTTCCAATGGCCTCGTATGTGCATTAGAGAAAAGTCGGTGGCGCGAAAACGATGCGCTATTATCGTAATTTACTGTGATTTTCTTTAATCAATAAAGCTATGTGAAATTTCGATACGATCATTTCTTCATCAAAAGAATGCAAACGCTGGTTATAACAATCCGACCGCAAACCACTGAAATCTAACTTACAATCTTAGAACCCACATAAATATGATCATTATAATTTTTCTGTCTGTGAAAAGTGCATTTAAAAAAATTTATAATAGTATGACATATTTTGTACAATTCTAAGACATTTGCTCTTTCACTGAAATTAATATAATCCTTGTGGAATCAAATTTACGAGATAAACATTTTTTACTCTTATAATAAATCTCTTCTAAAAAAAATCTATTCTATTTCGTTAATTAATCCACATCATTGCACTTAAAGCCAATTTTATTCGCGAGGCAAACAATTCACTCTTACACAAATTCAATCGTTTACACAATTAATGCACATTGTTACATTGCACAAAAATATCTTCACCCAATTATGGAAATTAAGTTTATCCTCGAGGACAAAGTAGTTCCTGTTATGTCAACGGTTAGAATGAATGAAACAGGTGACAGAAAAGAAAAAGGAGTAACGATACTCACAGGAGGGCGCATGTCTGGTTGATGATGAGGCGAAGGTGATTGTGTTATAGGATCGCTTTATGCGCCGAGCGAGTCTACTTATATAGGTCCCCTTCGGGAGCGGCGGGGCCCGCCCATGGGCCCGACCTCCGCCTTAACTTCAGCACGCCAGTTCGCCTTACAAAGAGATTGAAAATTTCTATTGCATCTCCCGGGCTCTTCCGATTTTCATTCATGACGTAACTTCGTATTACAGTGAGTGCCGTAAATGCTAATCCCGACGAACGAATCTATACGTTTACACGATTTTACTGAAATATTTAAAAATTTAACTAGATACAGGTATAATTCTATTTTAGATATAACAATGATTTTATTGGACTCTTAAAATAATTATAAATGTTGCTAAAAGCTGTAAAAACTTTTTGCAGCATTGTCATCATGTTTGAGCATCCTATAAAATTATTTGGATTTTAAAATGTAAGAAAATTATTTTTTTAAAAATATATACGGCTACATTTTTTTATTACTGTAGTAAAATTATTTTTTCCGTGTATACGTTTTACGCTTATAAACAAGTGAGGTTGTGCGTGAGGTTGTTACGGTATTCGCAGGTTTAAATTACTGCGCGGGATGGTTCAGAGTTACGTCTACTGTTTTCAAACTTTCCAATATGTTAATACGTTGGAATATATAAACTAAACAGGTTTTTCTGTTCCTCGTTTAATATTATCATCTACTTCTTATGTAAGTGCTTTGTTTATACCTCTTTATCTTACTGTCCTGCATAATAAATGAATATTTTGCATTTTTTTGTGCAAATTTAAGTAGCATTCTGATATTATTAAAAGCTGATTTCTATATTTATGATTTTTAATATTAATAATTATCAGAAATAATCGTGTCAGAGTGATTGTATTTCAGTAATTTTGCTTTTATTTCTCAACCTGAAGAAATTACATATTACCCTATAAGATGCATATTGCGATTGTTAACGGTAATTTTACCTCGACATTGCTTAAATGACTGACAGACATGCAAGCATAAACGCAGGCGATCGAGAAAAGCCCTTGACCACTCAAAACCTTGATTTTCAGAAATGTAATTTCGCAGTGCGAGACCCCCTTGTATTTTCATTTCAAGGATGTCTGCGTCCGCAAGGTACATTTCTCACTAGAGACTTTAACGGCGGAGATTTTAATGCCGGTGATTTCGACATAGGACATACTCAAGTGGCAGCATTAATTAAGCATTACCTTAATTAATCCCAAAAATTTGATTTGCGGCAATTAAATGTAATATTAAATGTTTGGCAAAAAATCTTATTTACATACACATAGTATAATAAAAAAGATTTATTATCGATCCAAATAAATATTTTTTTGGAGTACATTTAAACTTCTTATTATTTGCAGATATTTAAATTTTTGTGTGTCAGCATCTATCAATTGCAACAATAAATTCTTCTTTCGCGTAGCAATTATTTTTAGCATTTGCTAGGGCTCTATTAACAAATGAACTTGACCATTGAACCGCGAATACGTCTTCTTCAACGTAGCAATATGCTGTAACAATGTGCAATAATAATTTTGTGACATGTAATTGTACAAGCGGTGAACATCGATTATGTAATTATACGAATCACCGGGTTAACCCAGAACTTTCCCGATCATACAAGAGAATATCTTGACATTTAACGTGGCAGCAATAAGGGTGATGCGGAATATCCGCGGCGCAACATAGTGAAGCGTACCGCTTTTTTTCACCTTGCGGCGTACGCTTCGCTGCCGTGAGAATCGTACAGTGTGAAAATAATAACGTCGATCATACTAATGCGCTGCTAATTATCTTTCGCCTGTAATAACGCGAATAACAATTTAGACGAACGGCGTTCTTAAATTGAATTTCAAGCGAGACTTTATAAAAGCTATTTTTCTTTTTCTGAAAAAAATCATTTACTTAAATAGTGTTTAAATGATTTTTAATATATTTTTTACATGTTTTTCATTGTTTTTTTGTTACGACAGACATTTTTCTATAATCACTAAATCGTTATAAATTTAAAAACGAAAGCGAACGAATAAATTTTATTCAGGAAACTATTTCTCTCTCTAAAAACAGATTTTTATAAGAAAATGTTACGATTGCATTGTTCTTATAAAACACGGCAGTGGTGAAAGTATGCGAGGACAGTGCTCCGGAATTTGCATTCGAGCAATGACAAACAAAGCAGACGGAATTCCTTTGGAATTGAGTGACAGCCATAACTAGAGAGTTTATTACCCGTCTCATTGATCGCATGTCACACTCGTTATATCTTTATGCAACGTGGTTGCGCGCGCATGTGTCGCAAGGTATAATTCTTACATGATAGCTCTCGCCGCGCGAATGACCACGTCGATGAAGACAATGGGACATCCGCTTTCCGCGAAAACCTGCTAGTCGATGCGGCAATTCCGAGACCGAAGGCGAATTTTAATTCCATCCGAGTTTACCGCTTGTAACCTCGATCGATTGCACACAACTATTTCTTGGATATTGCATAAGTGTCATTTATATTATTCTCATGTATCGATTAACGTCTTTAAATTGTTTTAAGTACTGTATTCTAACGCAAATTAACAAAAGTAACGCAATAAGATCTTTTGTTTCAAAATTTTTTAAATTATTTAGATAATAGTATTGCATTAATATTATTTAAATTATAAATTATATATTACGTAAATAATGAAAGATATAATTAAACTTAAGTCGAGTAGGATGATAAATAATATAGAGTATGAAGTTTATGGAAGATAAGTGATTATTTTACATCATTCATGTGTAGGTAATGTTACGTTGCTGTATGCGAATACTTTTGCATGTATTGGTCGATGAAAGAGCACGAAGTTCGCCATTACTCCGTAAGGTATCGACACTGCGATGCCCGAATGAATGCAGAACGAACGCCGAACCTCGAGCTTTCATTTCGACTTTGCTGCAAGAGGTAATCAATCGATAGGCTAAAGTTCGATTTACCTGCAAATTTTTTACATAAAAAATTAATTTAAAATATCTATCTACTATTTTAAGTTACTAAAAAAGAACTTACATTTAATTTTATTTAATTACTTACACTTATTCATCAAAAAAATTATAAAGAAACTTAGAAATAATTATGAAAAATATAAATAAAGAAGTAATAAAAGATATTCCAAACGCAATAACGTAAGGCACAGTTATATCAATCCAATTACTTTATCTTAATATTTCTTATGTATCTGAGTATGTAACTAACTAATTATATTTTTAAATTAGTAACTGTAAACGTAATTAGTTGTCTTTATTCTGTATCTTACCTAAATTAATATTTTAGGTACACACACACACGCGCATCTTTTAAGACCTAATATTTATACAAATATAACAAGAAGATACAATTACAATAATTTCGATAACGTCATTTTCTCCTTATAGTAAATTGCTATGATAAAAGTGATTTGTACTCGTACATTAATTCACATGTTTCTCGTTGATTCGTTAAATCTTGATTGAATCTCATCATTTTTAATCCCAGCGCGTTTTTCATGTGCGCATTTGTGAGAGTATGATTTACGAAATTAAAGCGTCATGTAAATTAAGCTGATACATAATGAAAGAAATGTAATTATCATTTACTTCCCCCACTTTCTATGGATACATTCCACTTACTTTATCATATGGTTCGTTATATGTAGACACATGCCTTATTCTGAATGTCATAACAATAAACGTTATATTAAAAACTTCAGCGAACACGCATTTTGAGAATCGAAAATCTCATTTCGAAGAGGAGGAAGGAGGAGGTGTGAAGCAATCTAAGTGACCGAAGGAAAAAAACAATTCGACAATTACTCCCGTCGAAGACGCTTGACTTTCTTGTTGCCCTTCCATCCGCAAATGCACCGTAAAGGAAAAACCAGCTGTTAAACCATTATCTCTTCTTTTCTTTTGTACGTAATTCGTTATAACTACTTTTCTCGTTCCCTTGTTCTCGTATTTTACGTTTCACGTTCCAATATTTCAGGCTCGCTTAATACACTTTACAATATCTGCGAGAGACTCTTGAACCGCGATAATAAGCTGCTGTCAAGTTGTTTTTTAAAGATGTTATCGTGGTACAAATATACAGCGATTACTACGAATGATTGCGCTACATTATATTCTCAAATTGACAATAAAAATAACAAGAGGTTTAAGCTATTGCTGTTAGTAACAGGGACGTGCAAAACATATTTTCTCGCCGTTAATATAATATGGTAGTTAATAATTCAATAGTCAGAAACAGACACGATTTTTACATGCGATTAGGATTCTATATAATTTATGTTACATACACGGCTAAGCTTTTTGCTAACAAGGGAACCTCGCGAACTCGAAAATTTATATTTTAATAAAATTTGGCATAAATGTAGAGGGGGCGAATACATGAACTTAGAAATTTTTAGTTGGTGCTTAAAAATGATTTGAAGGGGTAAAAACATCTTTCAAAGTTGAGACATTTTTGCGGTTTTTTGTTATCCCCTTCAAACCGTTTCACCCCTTCAAACCGTTTTTGGGCACCAACTAAAAATTTCTAAATTTATGTATTCATCCCCTTTACATTTATGCCAAGTTTCATTAAAATATGAATTTTTGAGTTCGCGAGGTTTTCTTGTAAGTGTCTAACATTAGCTTAGGTACAGATTTGAGAATAATTTTGTTGGATTAAAATAATTACGAAAGGGCAGCAAAAATTTTTGTATCAATTAATTCGAGTGTTCTACATGTTTTTAGATTTGTATTTAAATTTTTTAATATTTTAAATTATTTCTTTCCGTATGTATATACTTTTTTTTTTGTCAAATCAAGAAAGAATTAAATGGTACCTCGGATCTGATTTCTATGAGAGTTACGGAGACGTAACAGCGGAACGACGCTTGACTACGTAATTGACTACCGAGTCGACGTCGTATAATACAACGATTCGATTAACGTTGTGCCAGTTGCATGATTTCCCAGTAACGAGTCAGGTGCCATTTATTCCTGTATCATCGGCGACCATCTGCGGCGCAGCTTCTCGTTTCTGCGGTGTAACTTACAGCAGCGCGAGCGTAAATAATGAAAATTTCCGACTGTCGATGGGGGCTATCTTCAAGGTTTTCGTGCCGCAGATAATGCTTACCGGGGCTACAATTATCGTTGGCTCGAGAGCACTCGAATCAAGGATGAATCACGGACATCGCCAGGCGCCGCGCAGGTCCACGTTTGATTTTATTCAAATTATTTCGTCCCGATACATCATCATTGAGAGCCAATTATTGTTTGTCCACTGTTCCACTTGTAATTAAGTTGCACCTGCAATTGAAAGCGCACCAATCCGTTTGTGCGGCGAATGAACGACTCTTCGGGTGCGTTAATAATATATTAGCGCGGGTTTACGCGCGCGTACGAGGCTACCAATTAGCAATAGTTAGTCACCCGAAAAGACGATCGATCGCACCAAATCGATACATCAAGATGTATTTTGTTACGGAAAAGGGAAAGGAAGATGGGAACAACGTACAGCTTCTATCAAGTTGTTCGTGTCGCGGTCATTCTGAGCTCGTGTACAGGCGTGCCGATCGTAAATAAAGTCTACTTCCAGCTGCCAATAAATCAGACCGTTTATGATTCCAGCTGTCGCCCGGGTGCCAATTAGCCGATTATTAGTTCGTTGAAAAAGCGACGTATCGCGATACCGGAACCCAAGGAATACGCAAACGTGTGATCGCGAAGGACAATTTTCTTGTTGGAGGGAGCCTTTGGCTCACTTTTGAATCGGTTACTTCTTAGCGGACAGTCACTATAAACTGTGAATATAATCAACAACAAAACTATTGTTGAAAACAGTCGATGAAAAAGATAGATGTAATATCCGACAATTTTCGCAAAAATGTCTAAAGTTCTTTTTATTTTCCTCTTTTAAATCCTCTTAAAATATTAATCAAAACCTATATCTTTTATATGTTTGGAAAAAATTTCCATATTTATATAAAGAGAAATAGACATGTTTCTGCCAAGAACAATTTGTAAAATTGTATAAATAAAAGTGAAAAATTATTGTTTCATAATTTTTAAGAACCAAACAAATACAGAAATTTCTCAGTTTTTTCTTTTAAATAAGTCCTCAAAATGTAAAATAAAACTTACAACATTTTTTTTTTATTTATTCCAAAGAAAAATTGTCATATTATTTACGCAATTAATGAGATTTTTTTTTTTTTTTTAATTAAATTTAGACTGAATGATGAAGATGTTTAAGCATAATAAGCAATGTTGCAAAACATTTTGACATTCTATCAGCTTGAGCATACTCATTCGATAGTGTTACTAAATTATTTTCAAATGTACTTAGCACGATTTTTAGATATTAACAAAATCGTTCTTTCTGTGCACTATCTTATCAACTGTTTTTCACCGGACAAATAAATAATAAAAACAACGTTCAAAATATAATAATGTTCATGTTGTGTCCGAGTAAAATCCCGTTAAATCGGCACTCGGTACATATCGGCAGGAAATGATGGCATCATGAAGCATCGAAATTATGATTATGGCGCACGCAAAATTTTGTCTTCGGGAGCGAACACAACGGGTGCAACAAAAACCTTGAATTATCATACGAATGTGTCGGACCTTAACAAATTTAAGTGCGATCGTTGAGACTTCTTAGTCCTAGCCCGCATGCGATAATTAAGAAATACGCGCTATTAACGTCTCACCCTCTCTCGTTGGATCACTTACAAAAATATCTTATCGTGCGTTCTCATCTGAAGATTTGTTCCGATAATTTCAAATGCGCCATTAAATTCATTGACTGCCCGAATGTATGGTACATTATTTGCCGCGGGGCGTTCCAGATTAAATCCGTATATTTACATTATACTTTTCTGTCCTCGATCTCCTTTTCTTCTTTGTTGAAATTCATTCATTGTCAGTTGTACGTTACATCTTGAATTCTTCTCACGAAGTTATGCGAAGCGCGTGGCAGATAAGCGAGTATTTTTATTTTTGTTAATTTTGATCTTGATCGGTGGACTCCGAACTCATCTCGACGGGGCATTGAACGGTTTGTCTGCGATCGTTCGCCAATTCTGAATTCGCAAAAGACACAACGAGACAACTGGCGCCATGTGGCTTCTCTTCGCCCGAACGATCGCGCATAGACGCGATATGTTCGACCGTAAATTATTTTAATTAATTGCTACACGCTACCGCTTTCTGCTCACGGCAGTTTCCTCTGTAGGTGGTCGTCGCTATCGCATTTGGTGAATATTCTATTTTCAAATTATTGTATTATCTTCATCGTCATCTGCTTTACGATCTCCCTTAAGGATGCCTTTTATCGCAATGTAATTCTCCTACCGCTGATAAATATCACTTTCTGTGAAATTAAAAATGATATGCGATGACTATCATCGCATCTATGCGACGAAATCACAAGTTAATTTAGTTGAATGTACTTTATGTGACACTTTAAGTACGAAACAGTCTCCTCTCGGGATATTTTACTCGATTCTCTGCCGTATTTTTTGTAGTAATAAAGACTTTGATAAATAATAATACGGCCGCAGATTTGAGAAAGCTAACGTTGATTAAACTTTAAGATTATCTGGCTGACATTGATTTTGTTTCATAAGGTTTCTTCATCTATCACACTTATAAACGAGGAATCAAGGCAATCCACCGACGCGTCATTCTTAATTTGCTACGTTATAAATGGGTTCATGTAATCGAGTGTCGTACAACGTAGATAGGTTGTTAAATGTAGATTTTTTGCCTATATTTTCTCGTCCCGCTTGCATATGGGAACGAACGTAAGCTTGTTCTCGCTGATCGCGCTATGCAAATCGAGCTCGTCCAATTAATTCTTATTTGGTATGTCCTTTACCGTGATATGCATTATTATATACGTGAAAGACAACCACCTCGTTATTCAATGTACAATGCGAAGCGTAATAAAGAAACGTTACTTGTAGAATGGATAATGACACGATGATTAATGCCAAACAAGATTAATGACGAGAAAAAGCTTAGTTCGCGCGTCAACAATCAGCAATTAGGACAATGTCACAATACATCTTCACTTCGTGCTATCTCTTTTCCTCGACGTTTAGTCGAACATAATATATAATATATATATAATAACGTTTTATAACTAGGTATCAAAATTTATTTCTTATTATTAATCCCTTCACTGTGTATGAGCCGAACTTGACCAAAAAAAGTCGTGCCACCAGTGCGTTATGACCGCATTCACCTATATAACAAAAACGACTTTTTCAATTTTTACAAAAGTGAATAACTTTACGGCTACGGTTTTTGGGCTCGCTGAATTCAAACCTGACATTAGAATTTTTTAATTCAAAATTATGACGGATCTAAGACAAGGTATCCAAAAAAGTCGAAACCCTGGAATATTTCGAAAAATATAAGTTTTATTAAAAAATATTTCAGACAAAAGTTGTAACGTTTCAAAAGATTTAATGGTAATATCATTTTGATCTTGGGTGAAGAATCTCTGACTTTAAATACATCAGAGAACGTTTTACGCAAGATTAATACAATAATGATGAGTCATATATATACATATATATATATTTTACTGTCACGATAGCGAAGAGCGTGAAGAGGGATGGCGAATCTTTCCTATGGAGAAGTTGCATTATGCAAATTGATGTGGCGAATTGTCGCCATGTTCGAATTTCTTCGCAACGTTGAAAAATTATCCGCCATGTCGATCCGACAAAAATTCGACCCGCTGCTCAGGTCGTCTCTCCCGCGTCGTGTATCGAGATATATAAGTACCGGTTGACCTTGCAAAAAATGCAGATCCTCGCGCCTCTCGCAATGGACCATCCGAATTATGCGGAACAACGCCTTGTCACAGAAATTGGACCAGCTACGTCGCGACAATTTTTCGATATCGTAGCTTAGCATGTTAATTCTCGTGCTAGATGTATAAACATCCGTTGGTCACGGAAGCAAGCTGACAAGAGACACGACAATCGCTGCTATGATGCGAATTGATTTCGAAGATCTGTAATTGATTAGAACATTACTTGGATTATACAATATCTGAATGCACAATTAAGTAATAAATTCTGATAAATTAAAGTAGCCGATATACGCAACATTTGTGTGCGTGCGTGCGTGTGTGTGTGTGTGTGTGCGTGTGTGTGTGCACGCGCGCAGCAAATTTGTTAATTTTTTTGGATTAATATCTTGTAATGTTATAGTCCGCTTCAACAAGTATCAAGAAAGATAAATTGATTTACTTACTAAATAATTAAAATACTAAATATGTGTAGTATATTTTTTGTTTTTTTTTATATCAAAATTGTCATTTTTTTAAAACATCTTCTTGATTATATCTGCAGAAAATGATATGCAGAATGTCCAGCGGTGTGTTATATTACATGTCACACGATGGCTATTAATCCCTCAACTTGAAAGAATGAGTAATATAAAATAATAAACATCAGAATATTCTTCGGGGCTGATGAATGTCTATCGACAGGTAGTATGAGCTCATAATCGAATAATCATCTAAGTAATTGAGTTGTCAGAATTTGCGTAAAAGATATCCGTCATTCGGATGTATGGAGATTTATAGTTCCGCATGTAATAAACATCGCGCTACGTTAATCATCGATGGAACAGGATAAGTTTAGATTAGTGCGAAGAATTGCGAAATTATGAATGCAATAATCGTATTTTTGCTTTTCTTATTGCTATTCTTTAATCATAATAATTGGTGCAATAAAAATCGTGATGATGATAATCATGATTCTGTTTCTTTTTTCACAGCTTTACAAAAAAATATGATTTTTATATTAACAGCATTAGCCAATAGCATTCTAAGTAAAAATAATCTTATTAACGACAATATAATGAAACAAATAATATTTTATTAGAAAAAAGCATGACGTATTTATTTTATTAATATTATTACTTTTTTAAAATTTTATTTACAATCATATTTCTTCTAGGTTAATTTTATTAATTTTTATTCTACTGAACTCTCTTATTTTGTTATATTGTGTCGTACTGAAACAAGAATTTTATGACTCTAATGCTTTTTTCTAGCTAATTATTTCTATTATCATACGAATTTATACATATTATTACGAGACATTTTATTTAATATAAAAATGTGTGTGGTGCTATATATTTAATTCCGTCAGTACGATTCCTTACTTAAAGTCGTGAAACAATCGCAAAAGACACATGAAAAGTCTCAGGTTCCAGGTCCTTGATCGGAATGCACATTGGAATTCCGCGGAATTCCATGCGGATTTTATTTTAGTCGTCAGGGGCCATCGTATGTTAGAACGCGCGGTGGTTGTTTCTTCCAAAGCAAAGTTCCAACGGACCTAATCGCGAACGTTAAAAGGATCAGAGGAGTAGAGAAAGGTTTATCGACACTTGGCCTGATCCACCCCCGACATTCTCTCTTCCAAACGTCGGTACTATTTATAGAGAGAGAAGGGATACGTGAGAGGACAAAAATCCGGCGCCACCTAAAAGTCGGTGTCATCCACAACGCGAGATACACATTCAGATTTCTCCCCCATTCCGGTGCGTTTCCCTTGCTTCTCTACAAAAAGTATCGTTTTCCAGAAGAATTCACGCGCAATAAATCTCAAGCTTAATCAGCATTAGCTGCGGCAAATTAATTAAAGGGATATGTTATTTTATCTTATTTTTTAACGCTTTTAGCGATAATTTTTTTACTTAATGTGTGGGACTATGGAGACAGAGAATTTATTATTGTATTATCTATGTGAATTTTTTATTCGTTATTGGATATCATAATAAAATGATAACTGCATTAATAGTAATGCAATACAGTTGACTCCGTTAAAACTTTAAAAAGTAGAATTGGGTAAATTAATTTTTTTTTTACTTAAATTAAATTTAATGGCTTATAAAATGAATTCAGTTACGTTAAAAGTGAAGTAAACAGAAATGTAATTTATTTAAAAAGTTGTGTTATATAATTAAATTCATTTAAGTTAAAAGTTAATATTTTGAAAAGACTTATTTATATGTTATATGAATGTATAATTTTTTAATATATAACAATTATCAAATAATATTTTATTTGTAAATTAAATTTATATGAAGTAATAGTATTATTTTTTTCAACAAAATGTATTTTTTTTTACTTAGGTAAATTCTTAACTTTTAGGAAAAAAGGTTAAATTTATATATTTTATAAATAATTAATTAAAGTGAAAAATTAATTTACTTGAAATTAACTAAGTTAAAAATTATTAACTTTTTAACTTTAGATATTATTTAACTTTTAACTTTTTAACTGGTTATTACTCAACACTGTTTTAAAAACACTCTACCTTGATACATATATTACAGTCTAGATGTTATTTCATCCGGATGTTGCGAGCGTGTTCATCATTATCGCCCCGCTGTAATCTTAATATCGATCTAGTCGAATCCCGACCGGATTGCTACCGCCTTACGCGCTGTGGCATCGTTGCACAAAAATACATAATATAATCCGAAGTATCGCGGAAGTCGGTCGTCGTGGTTTTTGCAGATCGATTTGAAGAAGGCGTCTCCATTTACAGCGGCCTTGCTTGCCCATCCCAATTCGCATGTTGCAATTTAACGAACTCATTTCTATTTATCATCGATGTTTACCGAAAACGACAAGGCACGAAGGCCGTCGTGAGCATCCTGTCACCTTCTCGACGTACTTACACGTTGATTTTATTAACTGCTCGTGCAAGTATGTTCCCGATGAACATACCGATGAACCACCTTCATGATCCGAACGACGTTAACCGCGTCCATTACAAACTCGCTCTTGATCTTAATACGGATCTCGGTCTGAAAGCCGTAGCCGATATATTTGCAGATTCATCCGAATTCGACGAAAAGTAGTGGAAAGTGGTTTCTTTTCTTTTTTTTTTTTTTTTACTTATTATTTACTTATTATTACTTTATAAACTTGGAACATTCTGCACTTTTCTAATTTACAGTTACTTAAAATTTTTTAAATATTATATCTGTTTTTCTTTGCGCCATACAGCTACCGAATAACTGGAGTCACTGACAAAATTCGTAATACGTTTCAATATATGTTTTCATTTATGTTAATTTACTCAAGCTATTTACGTCAAGTTACTTACACACAAGACTCTTGCTACAATGTATCTATTCCTGAACACACACGCGCGTGAACTCATATGTATAACGTCGTTCCGTCGATTTTATGATGATACAGCTATTCGGTTGAGCGCCGAGCGCCAATCTTAATGTCAATCTCTACTCTTGGATTCGCTACTGTCTTACGTAGGGATTCACGAAAACATAACGAAGTGTCGCGGGACCAACCGGCGGCAGGGCCGGTATCGCCCTGGCCGACCGGCGGTCGGCGCAGGGATCCGGTCTTGCATCCCCGTGCCGATTAATTTCAAGAATGCACCGCCATTTATAACAAGCCGGCAACCCGCTCGCTTAATGGTTACAGATAGCCCGTGGCGGAGTCGCTCCGACCTCGTGTGTGCTTGCAACTGCATCCCGTATGCGTCACCATTTCTCATGCAACCCGGCGAAGTACGACGCGTTACTAATAGCGCTCTCATAGCGATACCCGTTTCGACTTCTCGAAACAAGGTGGTGACTACAAAAAATGGTAGAAACTTTATTTTGGATACGCACATTCATCTTTCACGCGAAGAGTCGAGAATTCGACTTCTTTCGAACGTTTCTAGAAAATAATTAATTAGAGTCCATTTTCATCAATGCAGAAAAATTTACATCTCGGTTTAACTTATTGGCTTTTTATCTTTTTCTAATTCTTAGAACTAAAAAAAAATAACAAATAAATTAGACCAGCATTGAAGTTAATCTATATTAATATAAAGAACAGTAAAGTATCATTAATCTATACATTGTTAAATTTTAAAGAATAACATTTAAACAAATTCTTTAAATTAAATAATATTTTGTTATTTTTAACTTTTACGTGTATTGAAATTTATTATTTTAACACAAAATATGTAAAGTTTAAGGAATAACCCCAATTAACTCATTGCTATGATTGAATTGCTTACAATTAGTTTCAAAAATATTCAAATTAATTGTATGCATCTAATAAATAATAAATTTAATTTTAATCAAATTTAATATTTTTAGTTTAAATTGTTATTTAATTCAAAAACTTTATATAATTAAAAACCTATATAATTATTTTAGACGATAAAAATGTTTTTATTAGTTGTATTAATCAAAATTTTCTTTTGTACGATTACATTTGATTTTAACGAATAAACTGTGTCATGGCAGATTGAGTCAACATAATCATTATCTGAAAGTCCGGTATCCTGTTTCATAAAAATTGTCACTATTGCAAATTCAAACCGATTCATGCTGTTTCGTGGACCGTTTCGTGGAATTTGCGGCGAAATCAAGCGTAATTAAGTTATTTCCCGTTGAATCATCGGATACGCGAGGCGAAAGTTTCTTTGAATATTCCAGTTGTTCAAGGCGTCTACTTGCGTCAGAAACATACAGTGAAAAATTTTTTCATTATTAAGTAAATAAATTTATTTAAAGTATTGTTTTCTTGATTTAAACAGATATTTTTTAAATGTGAAAAGAGATTATTTTACACCTGTATAATATAATATTTACCTAATCATAAGAAATAATATATAGTAAAATTTATTTATTTATTTGATAACAAAACATTTTTCTTAGTGTAAACGCACATGCGCGTGCGCGCGCACACACACACACACACACAATATAATAGTTCACGTTGAAATTAGAAATACGGGTGTTTACCGTAATTTCTACCGTACTGCGGCCACTTGCTTGTGCACAGAAAGAACGATTTCCTTAGATTTAATAAAATTTATTAAAAACAATAAAATATATTCTTTGGAATAGTCAAACAAAATTATTTATTTGAAGAAACAAATATATAATTATTTAATATTTTTTTAATAATGTTGTTTGATTCAATAAATTAATACCTTTTTTAATTAATATAGATAATGTTTTATATAATATTATATTGTTTAAATAAAATAAATAATATCAGTAAATCTAAACAAATGGAAAAAATATTTCAAGAAATCGTTTTCTTTGTGTATCAGAATTTGCACGTGAGGTTGTGTGTGCCTGATTAGAAAACATTCTTTAAGATATATTTAGCGGCGGTAATTTAAATAGATTTTTTAAGATGATTTTTATTTAAATTAAAAAATTTAATTTGAGATTAATTTTTCCAATAGATGTGAACCTCAGGGAACAATTTTCTAAAACCATTTAATAAATTTCTCGTTTCTCGTAGCTATGTAATTACAATACATTATCATTGAATGGATCGTATTGATGTTTATCAACGCATATTTTCAGAAAAGTCAATAGACAATGTACAGCTTAATCAATCGTTTTATCCTGCTACGTCTCAACTGCTACACATTTATGTGATAACTACATACAGATACAGTTTCTGTATCTTGTGGAAAATCTATCGACATTCATTTCACATTGTCCGGTCTTTTGTCGCGTGATTACGACAATATGTTGAAATGTTTCAATCGTGTATCAAGCATGGAATCAAATGGATTTTATGGAAATCACGTAGACATTGCGATAATTCAGAGAAGAAACATTTTGTTGCAACTTTAGCAAAATCTTCCAAAGAGTCTTCGATTCTATTAGAATAGCTAGCATTTCTATTAGAATAGCTAGCATTTCTTTTTCGATTTCTCACCGATTTAGTGTTCGCTAGTGCTTTGACATACATATTTTTATTTCTAATATAATATGTGCTAGAAATGAAATTAATCCTGTGCATTTTGTTGTAGTATCTAAATACTTAGCTACATACATAGATCGAGTAATTTTACGGTGGAGTATTAAAATAATTGTATTGGACTCTCAAGCATGATAATATTGCTGCAAAAGGTTTTGATATTCTAGTATCAGCTGTGTGTGTATATATATATATATTTGTGTGTGTGTGTGTGTGTGTGTATGTGTGTGTGTGTGTGTGTGTGTGTGTGTAAATTAAATGTATATATACATTTAATTTTTTCAAACAATATAATTTTTTATAATATATATTTTTTATAAATTCTTACATAGTTTAACATGAATATTTCCAGATTTTGTATTTTTGCAAAATCATTCTTTTCGCGTGTTGAAAGTTGAGTTTCTCACAATGTGAAAACTTATTGACACCCAAGTTATTCTGCAACTGATTTCGAACAACTCATGCTATATTTAATTAAAAAGTAAAGTAATTGGCTCAGCGAAAAAGAGTTTATTCAATATTCGTTTCTTTGATTTTTAATAAATTAGCACAATCATTAATGGCGGTTATGACTGTCAGCTTAAATATTATCCCATACGTAAACAAGTAGAATCTTGTTAAAAGCGGATTTCATTTAATCCGTGTCGTGTTTGAGCAAAAATAAAGTCGCAAATAAAGTCACGATTTAAATCGTCCGGCCACAAGATTTACGACTTTACGCGCGCATTATCGCCCGAAGATTTGTTTGCCCGATGCATCTTTCGCGAATACGAATGCACAATAGGTTGCCTCGAAAGCGTATGAATTTTTTATATAGGTATACATAACACGTAGAAAGAATCGCACACGACAGGATCCTTGAAAGTTTATCTTACAAAATACAGATCAATTCGGACAAATTTGCTTTTTCACATTTATTCACATTACGCATGTTTATCTGCATTTACTTTACTTTTATAAAAGAACATAAAAATAAAGCGACGAATACGAGTCAAGCATGTTACTTGGTGCACCAAAAGAAATTGATATAAAGATATTTAAATAAAACAAATGTATGACCTATGGATTTTTGTTTCTTTAATTATCTAAGCAGATCGTGTTTTTATCAATATTAATATAGTGTAATATTTTATTTTCAAGAAAAAAGAGAATGTCGCCTTAAAAGGTTCATCCCAGTATTGGCGACCTTCTAATAATTCTAATCCGTGTTAATTTAAAAAGGATAAAAAATAATTTAAGTATAAAAGAACGTTATTGCAATTATCATTATTTATGTTTTTCTGTTATATCTGTATACATATGAGATCTTAAGAGATGCGAACGCGCGGAATGCATCTAAAATGTTATTTTTTATTTTAAATAAAATGAAAAATAAAACATAAATGGTTACCGAATTAAAAAGTTTAAACAGTTACATACTTAGATATACAAAAAACATTTGGATGAAGTAACTAGATTTATGAGGCTCGATATCTTACATCATTGCACTCACTTTTATGGGTCTTCAACTTAGGAAACTCAAGAAACAAGTATAATTCAAAATAAACGTTATAAATGTCAGGATGTACATATATATAGGCGAACACAATATTTATGAACCCCGTGAGAATCAAAACTCTAACTTTGTCACTGTAAGACATCTCCCCTTTTGTGGAGATCAATATTCTTTTCGATCTCCATGAGAGAGCAAACCGAGTGACTTACAGATGCATTGTAGTCGCTACGGAATGCAATTACATTGTCCGCGCGGACGCGAGGAATGTGCTGAGAATAAATACAAGTTTTTACAACGTGGAACTGGACCGCAGGCGAGACTGACGGCCCTTGTTCAAACTTTTCGACGATACCACGCAGCATGTTTAAACAGGAAGAGACGTTTGTTATTCCATCCGCCCTCCCTCTCTCTCTCTCTCTCTCTCTCTCCCCTTGGCTCCCTCCATGTATCAATTAAATAAAATTATTTTTTGAGATCGTTTATTTATGCTATATTCATCTCGTTTTTTATTCTTATGTTTACACTTGCAAAATTTTATATGAATTTTTAATAAGATTATCAAGATATAACTTCTTCTTTAATCTTAAGTCGCTTTTTTCCGTCTCGATACGTTTAAAGTCGACGATTATTCTCATTCTACGACATTGGCCGAGTGTTTACACTGGTGTTTGTATAATAATTCATCGCCTACGGTGAAAAATATTGCCTCGGCACCGATGATATCCGAAGCGCCCAGCGGTGATTTTCGCCAGGCACTTGGAAACTCCCACCGTTTATCCGGGCGCGAGATACGAATCCTCGACGGTCCTCCCGCATCTTGACCTTTCTCGCCGGCGAAATCGCGAAACAATGCCGCGGGAACAATGCGCGCCCGGGATATATTCCTAGGTCGCGGCTGACCTCCGATACGAGACCTGGTCGGCACGTCGTCGTTTGGATTCCTGTCCTGGAAGGCCCCGCGCGTGTGTAAGTGCACCAGGCCCCGAACGACCGCGGGCCGCGGCACAGAGGCACGCGAATAATGCAGATAAAGGGAAAATTTAGCGGCCCGCGCGTGCGGTATACACCGTATAGCGAGGCCGTATGTGTGATCCTTCGAAACCGGTCGATCTCTCCGGCGGCACGAATGATTCTCGTGAAATACTACAACATCGATATTTGGCAGGATATATATTGATGCCTCGTTTCGAAGGAGCGACGATACTAAAAATTACTGCCGAATTTTTTTATGGTATTATTGAATAATTTCAGTTACGAGAAAGTGAATAAATGTGACATATACTTTTGAAAACAAAAATTAGGTTCTCGTTTTCATCATTCCAGGAGTTTCATAATTTGTTCATAATTGTTCCAGTAAATCATTTATTGGAAAAATACAATCAGGAATCACATAATCAGGAATAGAAACAAGCATACGCAAGCGCTAGGTGCAACAACGCGACACAGTTGTGGAAGTAGAAGGAATGATGAAATAGTGAAAGAATGATGAGATTAGCGAAACATTATTAATTTTATTATAATTTAAATTTATTAGTCATTTAATATTTTAATGACAAGATAAATTGAGTAACTGAATTAGAAATTGTTCAAATTTCGATGAAACAGCAAACTCGACGGGAAGTTATCTGATGAAATATTTCGTTGACGATAGCTCGACGGAGGACGATCTTATCGCAGTGCGGGTTCTGAAATGAATGCAAAACGTTCCGTCGGCCGTTCCTTCTTCCTCGTAGAAACGAACGGTAGCCGAGTGAAAATAAAATCGCGAAAATAAAAGGCGCGTCGAGACGGCGCCAATAAATTCGCGCGCGGTTAATCATCGTGGAGCGAAACGCGTACGTTCCATGCTCCCGCGTGCGTGATCGAGTGTAAACGCACGGTCTAAAAGCCCGATGTAACTTGAGCCGCGTCCGAGACATTTCGTGATCCGTCGTGGAAAAACCTGAAGAAGGCGAGAGATATCCTTGCCTTCGTGGAGAGCGCGCTACCGCGAAGGTCGCCCCGCTCGTTCGCAAGGTCGGTTATTCATCCACGCCCGTTGCACAAGGATTTCGTTAAATGCGCTTTATATTCCCCGCCAGTCATCGTCGTCATCATCCTCTATCGTAACGTCGCTGGAGTACCGGAACGGATGGCCGTTCCGGGAATTTTATAGCGTCGAACCCGCAACTAGTTCCGCATTCCCTATAAGCTTCTTCATTTCCCATTTTGTATGATAATTTTTTTCTAGAGAGTGGCCGTTTATTTTTACACTAGCAAAACGGTTTATTAAATTTAAAGAAATCTTTCTCTTTATGTACAAGTTGCCATTATTTTTACTCAATATATAAGTAGTTAAAACGAATTAAAACGAAGGAGTTGAATTTAACTCGAGAAATGTTAAATTTTTTTCAATTAAAAAATTTGACTTAAATTTAATTTATTATTTACTAAGTACACGTACGTTAAATACGCACATGTCAGTTTTCACATGCTAGCTCTTCGATAATAACATAATTTGCTATATTTGCGACATGTTGCTCTGTCGTCATATTTGGAAATAAAAGCAAACAATTAAAAAAAATTGTATACGAGTTATAGTACAAAAGATGATCCGAAAAAGTCGCTCTTATAGTCGTTAAATTAACAGTTACTCCATCGCGTGCTCAAGAGAACAGAACGTTTGATTCATCCGCTTATTTTATTACACTTTATTTCGAAATATTTCGTAAAATTCATTATTACATATTACACCAGATCTTCGGTGAGATATTTCGAGATATTTCTTTGTGTTGACGAACTCGATAGAATTCAATGGAATTTAGTATAGCGTCTTTCTCCCAAAAGTTGTTAACCGCAACGCTAATCATCTTGGGGATCTTAAAATCTTAAGTCACAATTTTATTAGAATTTAAAAGGTTACATATGAACGACACCGAAGTGGAAATTCGATGGTGCGGTCGTTAAAGGCACGTGGGCCGTATTTCCAGAACGCGGAGGTTTTTATAAAGCGTTGCCTGTTTGCGCGACCAAACGGTTCACTCACGACCTTCAGTTTGCAGTAACGAGCATTCTATACGACTAATTAACAATTAACGTGCTTTAATACGCTATTCTTTTTGTAAGCTCGTAAAAACAGCGAGATATCTGCAAATTCGAGACACGAATGTAACATATGTATAAGTTTGTATTAATATTTATGAATTGTTTCGCGTTTAATTATCGTTGTATCTTCTCACACCTGGCGACAAACTCCACGCATGTCGTAAAAATGTCCTACAAAAAAGTAAAACTTTTTTGTAATACTTTTTCAAAGTTTGGTAAGAGTATATAGAGAGGAATTATGAGTGGACTTTATGTTAGTATAACATATATATTTGTGTACATATAAACTGTTAATATATATCAATAAATTTGTTTCCAAACACTGTTTGGAAATATTGGATTTAATATTGATTGAGACACAGCACTGTGATTCTTATGTTTAAATATCATAAAAGCAAAGAATAAAAGAAATGTAGACTTAAAATTTTTAATTTCTAAAACAAAATTATGAGATTTTATTTCTAATGAAATAATGCGTGTGCCTACATTACATATTTTGTTGTAATTATTATATAAAATAACCTCTATTAAATTTGATGAATTTAAAATAACAAACTATCTGCAAGAGACACGATAGTTTCCCGCGTTAATTATAAACGCAAAGCGCGAAACGGCACGATTTTTTTATTGTTATACGCAAGCATTTGCTTATTGCGTATATTTATCTTAAAGCAATATGTAAACAATATGTTAATGCATTTTTTAAGCAGGGTGAATTTAAATTCATTGATAAGAATTAGATTTGGAAAAATTAAATTAGAGTATTGTAGAAAAAAGATATATAACCGAAATGTGAGAATATATTATTATATAGAAATAAAATAAATTTGATTATGTATATATTTTCATGCTTTTTTTATTTTAAAACATTAGATTATTGATACAATAAAAATTTACACATATGAAGTCGCATTCAAACTCAATGTTTAAACTCAATGTTTAAATCTGTCAGTTAGAAATAAACGCGAAAGAATAAAAAATGTAAAACGATTATAACATATTATTACACATAAATTATAATTTATTTTCTTTAGATATTTTAAAAACTCATGTAATATGTGTTTCTGCAAATTACATCTAAAGATAAAATTTTTTTGCTCAAAAATATTATTAAGATATGTTATATTGTATAATATGTTGGTATTTTGTGAAAGTAGAGGCATAATTGCTTTTATGTTTTATTAACAAAAAAGATTTAAAAATATAAGACCTGAAAGCAATGTACGAAAATATGTTTTATGTTTATGAAACAAATAGCACTTCTTCTCTCTCTTTCAGTTTCCCTCTTTTTCTCATGCATATTTTCTTTCAAATTATCAACCATATGTAAGTATTAAAAATACAGTACCCTTTTCATTATACCAAAGTTCAGGTTTTCTCTCTTCCATTTTACTAGTTTCTGAAATAGAAAAAAATATATTGATCCATCGAAAAACAATATTTTTACTAAAAAGGAAAGAAAAAGATTAATTACTTTCATCGTTTGTTTCAACTATAGTATTTTTCCCAAATGCACCATAATTAAAGCAAGGTACTAAAGGTACTTTGGGGAATAATTTTTTAAATGCTGTTGATTCCACATTACTTTTTTTATATAATTCATTTCTGTCAAAATCAGCAACAAACATAAATCCTATGGAATGTGTGTTTAATTTTACTTTGTTCTTAAATAACTTTAATCTTGCTTCAATCTGCTCTTTTGTATTGCATTTCTCCTCCAAAATCACAGACCACGTTTGCATGGAACCAATGATCAGGATAGCAACACAATATGGTATGCCCTTTAAGATATATTCTTCCTTTATTTTCTCGTCTTTCTGATCTTTTTTCTTAAAGAGTAGTAATTTTCTTGAATAAACGTCTTCGAACACACCACCCCATACAGAAGCTATTTCATTTCCTATGCTACATATAAAAAGAAATATGCATTACTAGTAATAGTACAATAGTTTGAATCTCAGACATGTGTATTATTAAATATTTGAGTTATAAATAATGAACTATAGATAAAATATACCTGTCTTGTATTATTGAGGCCCAACGTTCTGCTCTCATTTGACCCGGATAATTACTGAATAACATGAAACACGTAGATGTCTCACGATTTAATATAGATGTTTTATAATTATTAATTGCACAAATTATCTCCCGAAATTCATCTGTTTTCTGTATGATACAATCCTTTTCTACTTCTAATTTAAATGATTTTATTTCTACTTTCGGAATTTGTGGCAAGAAAGCACATGACAGGTGACACTTATCGGGTTGTTTTACTCTTATGCTCATGTCCACAAACATAAATGGACTAAATAACTTCATAGTTTCACAATGTGCAGGAAGGAAAACACCAATACAATCTTGAAAAAAAGTAAAGGATTAATCTTAATATTTCTACATTGTTTGATATAAATAGTAGAATAAATTTAAAACGTTAGTATTAAAATAATAAAATTATTATTAAAATACTTATAAAAATAATTTGTTATGAATTGGAACAAAACAGTTACTTGCTATAATCAGTGTTGATAGAATATTTTACTTATTTGTAATACATATTTACGTATGATATTCTCTTATTATATATTTTTATATACATTTTTATAACAATAAAATTATAATTAAGAATTTATTTTTAAAATTTATTATTTGAATTTATTATTATAAAATGCTGTAAAAATGTGTGAAATTTTGACTTTATTTTCATTAATATAAAAAAGACGTACATACATCACATTAAGGGATGCTAACGATAAATTTGTCTGATTATAAACAATATTTTTTAGTTGATAACACAATTGTAAATTTTAAAAAAATTAAAGTACAGAATAATGCAGGGTACAGTCAACAATTTCGCGCAAAAAATATAAAAATGATTAGTTTGGTTATCAACTTCTGCGATCGGCTCGTGACAATTGGATGTAATCTGCTACATATAAAAGTTTTAGACTTTGTACGTATAAAACAAACATTCTTTTCGGAATAACATGAAAGAACAATACTGTGCTTTTAGAAATTATTGCAGAAACTTTAACAAAAAGCAGCCTTGAAATTTATTCACATATGCATATAGTCATTCCATGTAGTCGTTTATAAAAATAAAATATGTTAACGTTTACTATTACATAGATATCGCATATATAAATCAATTTAGTCGGTAAAACTAATGTCGCCAGCATTCCCTTAAAGGACTATTTAAGCGGAATTTAATGGTGCATTACTTGTTTCGGGCAAATTATTATTAAAGACATGAAATCTCATACTACCACATTTATTTAAAAAAGTTTTCAAATAATAATCCTGCATTAAGCAATAAGAGATTATTCAAACATGTATAAATTTTATACATTTTATTACATATTTGTCATTTAAAGCATGGATTTGAAATTAATAATTATTCTGCGTGTACTAAATTCTTTGTTGCTCATTAATTGCGTAAAGAATCTGTAATGGAACATATAGTAAAACATATGTGGAAGGTATTGCTTTATTTTTTAAATATCATTTTCATACTTTAAATGAAAATTATTGTTTTCACAATAATATGCGCATTTTCTGAAAATTTATTGCGGTACACGCAAGTTTGATTATTTTTTAAATTTAAATCTGAGAATTTCAAAAGTAATATCTCATATTCTCGATGTTTATCAAACTGCACCATTTGACTCCGCTAATTAGCTTTTTAATATAACTTATACTTCTTGGATTTCTTATATGTTTGCAAAAAAAAACAATCAAAATTTTTTTATATCCGTAATCATTGATAGTGTATTAAAAAATATTATATATATGTACCGTCTAAAAAATTACACTGTAGACTACAATCTTGATATTTGTGTGGCAAACAATTAATAAAATAGAAACCTATTGATGGTTTAATAACTTTTACATTATTCAAATAATTTACAATATCACCTAAGCCACTATATGAAACGTAAGAGCAAAGAGGACGTCTTAACCATTTAAAATAATTTGCCAACCACAATCTGAAAAGAATAATTTAATATTTAAATTCATGCTACATTTAGTCTACAATATCATATATTTTTCTTTCTCAACCCGTTGATATAATTATGATGTATATTAAACATTAATAGTTTTATTTTAAAAATGTAATATAAAATTATTACAGAGATTCTTTGTAAGTTAAATCTTATTCATATTTATTTACATAAACATTATACGTTAATTATAATGATTTGGATTATTGCATTACATAAATAGAATCGAATGGATTATTAACGTAGATATATTGTACGTACTTGCAAACAAGCGCGGCGTTCACCTGATCCATACCTCTTAAATATTGAAAGATATGTCTCATAATGTCATAGGATAAACAAATACTTGGATCCAACGATTTTTCAACGCGTTGAGTTACACCATTGTTTTCGGATGCGTCAGATTCTTCCATCTGATCTCGTTTTGGCACCGGTTTCTCCATGCCTTTTTGAATCAATTCAACCAGTTTGAATAGCACTCGATGTTTAAGTATGATTCCGATATACTGCCAAGATTCTTCGATATTCTTTTGAAATGACTTTTCAGACAAGATATTCGTTGGCAGACGAGACGTGAATATTTCCAAACACTGTTTGAACCTTCCCCCTCCGCTTGTAAATAATACAGTATCGTAACTATCGGATTTAATATCGGTGGAGACACGATACCGTGATTCTTATGTTTGAATTTCATAAAAGCAAAGAATTAAAGAAATGAGGAAGTAGACATTTTTTGAGATTGTAATTTTAAAACTATAAAACTTTATTTCCAATAAAATAATTTTTACATGACACATTTTGTTATGTTGAATAACTTCCATTAAAATAAATGTGTAAAATTTTAATGACAAATTGTTCAAGAGAGATACACTGAGAAAAAAATTATAGAAAAGTACCGTGGTCGACTATAAATTAAGTGCAAACGTTTTTTCTAGTGGAAATTTATAAAGGAATAAAAGAAAAATTACTATTTTTTATACACAAATTCAAATAAATGGATCAATTTTTCGAAAAAATTGAGATCAAATTTTTAATTTAGTGTAGTAAAATATATATGAAAAAGCACTTGTACCCACATTCTTACACAGTAATTTTTAACGAATTTTCAATATAAAAATTAACTAATTTTTTTCTCCGTGTAATACATTCGCGCTATGTAAACGCGCAGCGCGAGATCGCTCCTTGTACTATACGCAACATCTACATTTCGCATTCGAATTCCGTACGCCACATTTTTATTCCACACGCAGATTCCGCAGGTAGCATCTTCTCGCATGTTACATATTGGGTGCGTTCGAGAAAACGCTATCAACATCAGTTTATCTTCATTGCTCACTAAAAGTAGAACAAAAATAGACTGTTATTGATAGCATCTAATGGCATCTCTCCGAATGCACTCATTATCTCACTATTCTTATATTATCACATTATATAATAATGGTAATTATATTATAAATTATTATTATACTAATTATAATAAGCTGCTAACGGTACTTTGGGAAATAATTTTTTAAATATTATTTGCTTTCTCATAGCCTTCTCTATCAAATTATAAAAATTTGTCGCAATACATTATTCGTAAATCTAAATTCTATAAAATATTTCTTTGACTTTAACAGGTTATTTTTCACGGAACGCATGATTAATACTTATCCCCGTTGCTTTGTATCTTATAAACGACAGTAAAGAATTTTGTCAGAAAGAAGCAGCGATTCTAAAAAAAAAGAAATACCTCGCTTTAAGAAAAAGTCATTTTTAATCCCCGATATTAAGATATATCGTCGGAAACCCCTCGAATCTCGAGCGGTTAACATACGTATCATTTACATTCTTCTGCTCTATTCGCAGGGTCTCCAAGTGTTCGAATATTAACATAATCCGTAATGCCGGGGGGAGGCGTCGGAGGGAGCGTCGCGACGCGGAGGCTGAGACTCTCAGCCTGAGAGCCGCGCGCTAGAGAGAGGGTAGAGCGCGGGCCCCCCTCGCGAAGGACGGTAGGAGAGGGGAGGCGCTGATAGAGGCGATCGGCTCTCTCAGATCAGCTGTGAGAGCGTGGCGTGGCGCCGTGTGCCGCGGCTCTGACCCGCTGTCAGTTGCCCGAGCCCTGTGCCACGGTTAGGACCGCGTGTATAATCGTCGTCACCTTTTACACGAGACGACGCGACGACACTGGCCATTCCGCGTCGCCCTCCCCGTTTACGTGAGAGATCCGTCGTCGGCGCGATCGGGCGAGCGCTATCGACGGTAATCGGCGGTGATCAGAGGAGAGGCGAAAGGCTAGGCCAGGCCAGCGATCGGGAGCGAGTACGGTGATCGACCGTGGACCGACCTCCGATCGGGACCTCCCGTCCGCGAGGGAGATACGCTTGGCAAATCGCGGTTATTATCAGTAATCAATAATCGGCAAATTTTATTCCGGGCGAAGGGCAGATTGGTCGGGCGGGCGTGGTTTGGTGATTCTCTCCCCCCCTCCCCTCTCTTTTGTGTGACGTGTCGAAGAAGTGAGCACCCTCATCGGAGCCTCGACCCCCTGCGAGCGAGAGCCGGGACGAACGACGCGGAGCGTCAATCCAGGATGGTCTGGTAGAGGAGAGAGAGCGAGACCAACCCCCACGTCTCGAGAGCGCGAGAAATGGCGTGCGGCATATCGGTCGACGCGACCGCCACGAGCACGGTGCTTCTTCTCCTGCTGGTAAGCCCCCGTTGCGTGTTGCCATTTTACGAGCGATCGAACTCCGAGAGAGAGAATATATCGGTCCGGAACGCGATAACGCTGCATGTCTCTCGCGAGGGCGTAGTCGACGGAGTGTTTCTCGTCTGTTACGAACGTCCGTCGCTCACTTAAGGTGTCCCGACGTTTACGAGGCCCTACGGCCGGATAATAAAACGGATTTCTAAATAAAATAAAAAAACACGCGGAACGTTTCAGCGTTTCAACTCTCGGCGCGAACACCTGCGAGACGTCGTAGCTTTAGGGACTTGGAGCGGCACGAGGGGAGAAATGCGGTGCAATAACGAAACGATTGCATGTTTATTGCCCTTTTTTTTCCTTCTCATTAGCAACGAGATTCGCGTACTTAGTATCGATTGGCGAACACACGATACGTGTATGTGTACCTATTACCTTTGTGTGCGGAGTGGCATTCACAGACGGCGCGTGCACCGTGTCGACTTGTATACGTGAACGTGGACCTGGAGTCAAGGATAACGTCGTTATCTAGCCCGTGGCCCCCGCTACACTTATACCATCGAGTGTATACCTGGCGGGTGTACACGGTATAGACACACAATAAACGTCGCCGTCGCGGGCGAGAACGCTACTTTCGTTATGCAAGCGCGGAATGTGCTTTAAACTTATCGCGTGGTCCCTGCGTGCGATCGTGCGCCTTTTCCTTACGTAATGCAGACCAGGAGTAAGATGAGACCGGCGCAAAAATTTCGTGAGCCATAACATTTTACAGGCGAGAGAGAGAGAGAGAGAGAAGGAAAGAGGATGTACTTCATGATGGCATTTTATATAAGCGATTGAACGTCAAAGTTGAACCCAATTGACACCCGACAGCGGAATGTGCCAAATCCGAATTAAATTAATCCCACGATTGAATAAATTACTCATAATCGGGCAACTAATTTGTAAATCATATTAGATAATTTATGAGTGAGAGGAGAGATATTAGAGGTCGATGTTAAAAGTGGATTAATTATTTATGCAGGCGTATATTATGTTAGACAGATAGGTTCACATTTCAAACTATTTTTGGATTCGAGACACTTTGAGCGAAGCAGACTGAGGTTCTTAAGGAGGTCCGTATTCCCTTACAGCATCGTAAAAATTTATAAAAGATTGTTTGTATGTGTGTATGGGTATGTGTGTGGAAGAACAAATGTGTACACATGTCACGATTCATGCGAGTACCGCGTTAATTTTCTGTGCCATAGTACCACGTACATAATCATTAGCAGATTGTAAATAATTACGACACCGCTGATACCTGAGATTAATTTTAAAGAGGCAGTAGCATTAGCAGAGCCTTCCAGTGGCATTAATAAAACTTAACTATATCCATAATTATTATGAAATTAAGTTGATTCTTAATTAACACACTGTTATTTTCTCTTTTAAAAATTAAATAACAATTTTAGAGGTTTGTTTAGATTTTCTATTTTTTCGAGATAAATTAAGCCACATTTTTTAATCAGTGTCAAATTTTTAGACTTGGATTTATTTCGCAACCCATATGCGAAGTTACTCTATGTGTTTAAGATTTAATTAATAGCCAGTACTTACTTGATCGTAATGAGTTATTTGCTCGTTATTCACGAAGGTGCATTAATTAATCAACCGGGATTATTTACATCTTCCTTCTCGCCTGTGTTAACCTTTTGCCTCTTTTTTTTTTAACAAATTAAATTATCCTATCACAATTTACGTGATTGCACACAGTTGAGCTTAAAGCGAGAGATATTTCGTATAAGTGTATTAATTATCGACGAGCCGGGTGTACTACGAGGCTGCGTTCAACGATTCATTAATTAAACGTTCACGACCGTATGACAATTACGGGACCGCCGATCGCAAAGTGATCCGGTTCTTGGCAACTGGTTTGTTCTCACGAATGTTTCTCACAAGGTGGAAGCGTAGCGTTTCGAACGCACAATTTTGCATCTGAAACGCGGGGCGCGTGTAAGCGGTTTTTCTCAGTAATTGCTTGAAAAATACTACGGTGTGAGATAAGCGGGATTTATAGATGCGTAAAGCAGAATTCGATGCACACATGACTTGTACATATATATCTATACGTGAAATAAATAATTCATTCATTAAGGTAGAAATTGCTATATTAATGGTTTAATTAAGATTTAATTAAGAAATTTATTTATAAACGGAGAACTTTGGACAAATATGATTTCGAGAACATGTATCAGCGAGATAGATTTTCAAAATACTTTAAAATTTATTTCATTAGAAAATTAATTTGCAATAGAAAGAAGGATTATAAAACTTTTGAAAAAGTTAAAAGTACGCTATTATCTTAAGTTTCTTTGTATAAAATTCTATAAACTGAACAGCTTTGAATTTCAACCAGGTATACATTTTTCGTTTTGTCTCATACGGGCTTGCATCGTACGCTGGTGGTGCTATGTAAGCGGATGCGTCTAAAAATTGCAACCCTAAGGTGTAGTAATTTATCTGCAAATATATGAAAAGTAACCACGATGCTCACGAGAGGATCATTCGGCCAAGGCGAAATGGTATCCAGTTAAACAAAAAAAAAAAAGACTAACCGGCCGGCCGTCTCGTCTAACGCCACGGTTACACACGTAATCCTAGCACAAAGTGCACGAAGATGCGCCACTAGGACGCGACGCGAGCAGGTGCAAGGGACACGCAGGCATTTCACCGGCGCATAAAATGCCTTCTACTTGGAATCTCGTTTCGACGTGAATGAATTTTCCGTAGCCGATCCGCGTTACGCGTTCATTATTCCGGAATCTTTATGGGAGCTAATATGAGAAAGAGAGACGTCGCATAACTTTTGCATAAATTACTTTACGTCGTAAACAAGCTGTTACGCTAAATCTAACATATCGGATTCCGTAGGTTTAGCATTTCTTTCCCCCCCGCGAACCCCTTTGGTAATTTATTGCTAACATTAGGGCGTATATGGATTAATAATATTGTATCTCGGATTCGGCCTTCCACGCGCCTTCTCCGGCTAATTAAGATGCCGCGCGCGGGAGCGGCAAGTAGCGATATGGGCGAAACTGTACCGACGACACCACGGGATGTCTGCGAGCCGTTTCTCAATTCACACAACGCCGGGCCTCCTTTAATTAACGCGCCCGCGCGCTCCGCTACAAAGGCCCAAGGTAATTGGATAACGAGCCTTTTAAGAATCGATGCTATAACTTGCCAGAAACACGCACGGGATCGGAAGTGACGAAAATCAGCAACGCGGTAGCGCATCTTTCGCTTAATTAAATACGTATTTGTCGGTGCAAAAATCGACGACGCAAGGAAAAAAAAGAGAAACAAAACCGGCACTGCCCGTAGCGTTGACAGAAGTTAATCTCCGGCTCCGCCCGATCGATGATTCTGATAAAGTGTAAATACTCCGCTTTTATTTATCTCTCCCCTTAAATGACTGATTCAACTCTCCTCTTAAATGACTGATAGAAATTTCTCTGTACACTGACAGAAAAATATTGTATTTGTGACTATAATTACATAGTAACTATTACTATAATATTTATAATAATAACCATGTAATATATTTTAAAGCTGTATAGTTTGTAATACATATTTCTCATAGTTGGTACCATTAGTATATGGTTTTCATTACTAATATTATTGTAATAGTTATTATAAAAACAATATTTCTAACTATAATTATTTCTTACTGTAATTCTTTCACTGTGCAATTACAATCGCAAATATTACTCTTTTTTCTCAGTGCATGATCGCCGCAATTGAGCGCCGACGATTCTTTAACACGTATAAGCGTGATTCTCATTCTCGTGTAACATAAGTTACGAAATACGCGCCGTTACGCGATAAATCTGCCGCGTATGTACCCTACACGCCATTACGTTCAATGGGAAATCACGGAAAGGGACGAGAGGATGTGAACCTAATGTGTTTAAATATCGATTTAAACGCGGTGTCGCCTTCAGAAAAATTGTTTTCAAAACGCGAAGGACGCGCGTCCATACAAGTGCCTTTCCGGCGGGGGGTAAGCGCATAAACGTACCTACCTTCAACAGAGAAAGAGAGAGAGAGAGAGAGAGAGAGAGAGAAAGGGAAAGAGAGCAAAGAGAAAAATTTACGATTTCGCATAACGGACGAAAGAGCGTTTTTCCACTGCGAGTTGCGCCGCGACACGTAACCCTTGATCGCGGTTATTGCGACCCATGGTCACGGTCAGGTAGGATAACGCCAGGCCTCTCCCAGGCGATACTGTTTGCAGAATTTATGTTCCACGCCTGTCTCGTTTGCGCACGGTGGGTTATTATAAATCATCGATCCCGATTGACGATCCTCCGTGAATCTATCGCGCTTTTCTCTTCAATCGAAGACTCCCTTGGTTACTAATTTTTTTTTATTTTTCTGGGATACCTACAGTTCAATTATAATTACAGTTTACTCGGAAAGAATGCTGTCGACAGTGAAGCTTCACTTTTCGTTCGTTATAATCTCATACTCGTTGAATTACATATATAATTTCAGGGAATTTACGAGTGAATTTTATCCTTCAAATCTCCCCCAAAACTTTTTGTGCCACAATTTCTGGAATAATTTCTTTTCCGCGAGATTTAGAGAGTAACATTTGAGTCGGTCATTTAAAAAACATAAGTTAATTTTTATCAAAACCGAAATCAGGGGAATAGGTACACAAATTTTCTTGAAACACGTCAATTTTGGCAAAAGTTACGTTGTAGTTAAGACTTACGTTATTCTTCAAATAATCGATTTATTTAAGAGTGAATATTTTAGAAGCTTTTAAGTGCTATTTTTTATACCTGAAGAACCGAATGAACATTTTTCTCAATGTAAATCGGTAAAGGATCCGTGACATATTAACTTGCGAAAGAAATATACAGCGCGCGTATTTTTGCAGAACGGCAGCAGAGAGGAACTCCTCACGGTCTCCTTTTAATTCCAGAACAGGCGCGCGTGATGTATTCTCGATGGCGCACGCACGCAAACGGTAGCATTGATAAAGGGACCGGTGATTTATACGGCGAATTTTTGCGCCTGCTGGACGCGCGCGTGTCGCGCACGTCTTCATGCGGGGGACGCACCAGGATCATTAAGTTTTTTTTGCTGTCGTACGCGAACAGTGATATCTCGCTTGATTCATAAATTAAATATTAATACGATACAGTAAGCGATACAGCGTTTCACATTGTAATGATCGTAAATTATAATTATTTATAGCTGTGCAACATTCTCGGGGGGGATTCTGATTTTTCGTCTTTTACCGATGAAACTTGTCGAGGTCTTTCCCGACATTTAATTAAAGCACATTTCAGTTTTCATTTCTATTAAGTATCTTAATTACGCACGACGAACAGTGATACGTATTTTTTTTTACATGTTTATATAATTTTATGCATTCATATAAATACGATATAACTGCGCTTGAATGTAACAATTTTCGGGGCAAAGAGCCCACGATCGAAAAGATACGAGGCAATCATCGCCGCACGACGACCTCCGCTCCATAAAGGACGCTATCCAGGAGAGCCCGAGAAAGAAAGCGACTTTTTGCACGCGAGGCGACGTTCCAGGGCGAGGCGCGTGCTCATTGTTACGAGAAGCTATCCGCAAAACCGGTCCAATGATATTGCAGAAAATTTATCGCTCTCCACGAGCGCCGCGCCAGTGCCTGGTGGAAATGCAGCGATGTTGTATACACACAACCGGGCAAATTGTGGCATAGATTCCGTCGGGATTGCCGAATAGCTTTGCAAAAAAGCGTGCGCGCCGCCGCCGCGCCGTCTTGCAGGCCGCGATCGCGTGAACGCTAACGATCGCGAGAAAATCGGGGGTAAAAACCGCGCTGGGACTCTCGTCGCTGGAATCTAGGATAATACGAGACGTCGCGGTAAAAGTAAACTTTATTCTCGGTGAAACGACCGTATAGAGAAAGAGAACATTCTTGTCGCAAGATTGTGTTTATTTTCGAAATGGTAATATTGAAGCGTTAAACGGGCATAACTTGCTCGCGTGAAAATTGTGGTTTTGTAAAAAAAAAAAATGTATTCTAATTACTCAATAATAATTTTCATAAATTTATAGAAAAAAATATCGGATATTAAATAACTTCAAACTATGAATAAGAATTTTTTAGTATTATTGTTACAATTACAAATTAAAACAATCATACATATTATGCTCTTTTTAAATAACTATTGTAATATTGAAATAAAAATACAATATTTTGCTGAAATTTAAGATTATATATATTTACATTGGTTACGTGGAAAATGTAGTTTATTAGAAAAATATATTCTGATTCTTCAATAATAATTTTCATGAGTTGAGAGAGGAAGAAGAATCGGAGAGAAAATAAATGTCTTTAAATCAAGAATAAGAATATTATTATTATCAAAACGATCACATATGTTATGAACTCTTTTTAAATTACTATTATAATATTAAAAGGAAAATATAATACGTTGCTGAAATTTGAGATTATCATTTTTTCATATAATTTTATAAGCAAGAATATAATTTTAAATGCTTATTAAACAGAACATATTAGTTTGTTACTAATGTTTTTTTCTATGCACATTTCCGCTACATCGCGCAGCATTTAAAAGTGCGACGAGGCATATGGAATGTTAAAACTTGCGCAAGGAAATATAGAGCTCATGAAAAATTCATTTTGCAGCGAGAAGGTATTTCAAAGTCGAATGTTTCTCTCTCTCTCTCTCTCTCTCTCTCTCTCTCTCTCTCTCTCTCTCTCTCTCTCTCTCTCTCTCTCTCATCGTGATACAAAAAAAGTGTGCTAAAGCCGTTACTGTTTTCTAAAGAGAAATGGCGGGTTAAAGAATCCGTTAACATAATTGGACCCAAAATCTGTTTTTTTCGCGAGAAGCTCATACCAGTCAGTCCAGTATTTCCATCTCAAAAGAATGCGGTTACTTTATTCGAGGGAATAAAACGCATGATTTTTCTACGATCTCTTCTTGAATTAGGAGATAATACGTGGATTAGGCAGACATTCTGAAATCGCGATTCTTGAGAATCCTACCGCAAACTGCGTCACCCGTGCATTGAAATCACCATCCTTGAGATATCGCGGCGCCGTTGTGCCGATTAAACGCTAGTCAGAAGGGGGCGAAAGACACGTTAAGCGCCATCGTTTACCGCATGCCACTGATATAAACACAAATATTTTAGTGAATGGAACTTTTTTCGTCGTATCGAGTTGATATTTTTATCGCCGGCGCGAGGGAAGGAACGATCTCGCGATCGTTTATTAAAATAATTCGAGATGCAATAACGTTTATTCTGAAAACCCTTCAGCCATCGAGTGCCTTCAACGCCTCGTTGCTTTTGCACTTATATCACTTTATTTTGCATTGTGCAATCGAGTCGATTGTCAATGAACTAGTGACCGAAGATAAAGACGAGTGATTCACGCAATGCACATTCCGCTTAGTGTCCAGTTTCGAAGTGGCCAGTCCCGATAAGTCGGTAATCTCAGAATGGCCGGTCTGTAAATCTTCTGGTATGCAAAAATGAAACTCTTTTATGCCGGGATTGGCGCAAGCCGGTATGCAGTCCCACGGATACTCGGTCTTGGCTATTGAGGCACGAGTAAAGAGGCAGCCTGGGGACACACACACGCGCGCGTTTGAAAAAATTACATATTTTTTAAACAAAATAATTTTAAAAAATACACGTACAGTAATGCTTTGTTTACCTTCCAATTACACTGAGGAAAGAAAATGATTAATTTGACTAAATTAGTCATCTCAATTTTTTTTAGTTTATAAAAATTAAATTAAAAAGTTCAGAAATTTAATTAAGTTGAAAAATTTTCTGAATGCATAATGATAATAACAATATTTTGTCTTATATTTGATATATAAGGTACCTGTGGCCAATATGACCATGTACCAATTTGGCTTCTCTATTTTCAAATAGTTACACAATGAATTTCACAGATAACGCTGATATATCGCTCAGGAAGTCGATGTATTTATATAGCAGTATAACTGGTCAATATTTGCTTTCTAACGGCTTGTAATCACACCTTATTCAAATTATGCTCTTTTGCATCTAAAATTTCAGAAGTAAGTTCTTGCATTGTACAGCTATTAAGTAACAATTATAAACATCCGCAATTCATATTATTGTAGCTCTTTATTTATGCTTTTCAACGCTATATTTATTTTACATTTTTATTAAAACGTCTTGTTTACAATTAAAGAAAGAAAACTCTTTGTATAATGAAATCATTATGGCCAGGGACACTACTGGAAACACAATGTATCTTATTATCATACAAAAGTTAAGATCCTGTTTCTTTATTTAGTGTTTAACTTTTGATTAGTATTTCTTGTCGTTCTCCAGTTAGAGAAGCTTTTTACAGATAAAAGTCAAGATAACTCCTCGTAGTGGATAAATATAGTTTTATATTTAATAAATAGTTGTATGTGTAATTTTTTCCACAAGCATATTAATAAATGCTTAATTAAACATGATAATTTTTTATTTTGCATAAAAAAAAATATTTAGAAAAAAGAAGAAAAGTTATAAATGAGCCTTGAATATGTAATTAACATGGTCCAATTACTACCATTTTTTAAATCTTTACTGTTCTTATATAAATAATTAATTAATTTCTTTTGGTTTCAAAAATGTATCCTATTTTAAATCTATCCTTAATTTTTCATATTCATCAAAAGATTAGAAAAATCCCCAAAGCTCAGTTGGACCATTTAGGGTGTAGATACCTTATGTAATAATTTTTGAATAATTATACTTTTGTATTTTAGATAATTAAATTTGTCTTCCAAATTACTGTACGTTACTTTATACTTTTATTTAAATAAATTTATTATCTATTTTATTTTACACGTTATCTTATGCGAGAGATAAGTTTTTTATGAATTATTGTTTATTTTACTTGCAATATTTCATTATTTTGTCAAAGGCTTATTGATGTAGAAATTACCGAACTAATTACACAAGTGGCATATATCGCGCGCGTACGTGTGTTCTACCCTATATTCAGACATGACAATACCGCGTTAGAATGCGATTATATTATTGCAGTCGCAACGATAATGTCATAGGTGACTGCAATAGGTACGCGATGTACGCCTCGCTGATGGAACTAAATTACGATTAAACAGGGAAGGTGCATCCTGCAAGGGAACGCTCGCGGAACCCGTTTCACGGAAACTAATCGCGCGCGGTACCGTACGATCGGAGAGGAAGTAACACGGCACGAATGGAGCCGAAAGATAGCTCTCTGTTGTGCGTCTCGAAATACCGTTAACGGATACATAAAGACGCGCGGAATTCACGTTGCATTGTGTGACGAAGGCGCGTGTGTGAAGCACGATGGTGCCTCGATAACGGTACACCGTAACAGATAGAGCGCGGTCGAAACGGCCGCTGTCCCTCATCTCGACGAAAAAGGTAGAAAAGAAAGAAACTATAACAGTTGACACCGGACCGTCGTCGATAGTATTCAGATCGAATTAGAAGTGAGTCTTTTTCGCCACATCGGAAATTCCGTCGGCGCAAAAGGAGCTCACGAAAAAGCGGCCGACGACTGGCGTGAGGAAAGTGATATTCGATTACGAAAAATGTGTGAAACTGAAAAATATATATAATTACATCAATTATAGTGATATATATCGTTGCCCGCGTTCGATGACGTTACAAGAAACCGAGATCGGTAATGAGAAACGAATCCGCTCGTTATCCTTTTTTCCCGTCTAGAGCGGCTGGTAGCCGCTATTATTAACAATAATTTCGCGTTTTATCGACCGAACATTATTACGCGCGCGTCTCGAAGCCGAGAGGGGAGAGGGGGAAGAGAGATGAGAATCGGGTTTACAATGATTCCGATATCGCGGACTGCAAGTAGCGTTTAAGTAGCGTCAGTCGGGTGTGAATTATCGTACGGCCGAGACGGGACAATAATAACGAATGACATGTCAGATTCTCAAGGACCTCGTGATATATTATCCCTACATCGCTCCGGTGATAGCCATTCATCGAGGCGCGTCGTTAATGTGCCTCTGTAACGTGTCTTTTTTTACATTCTTGAGTATTCGATTGAGCGCGAAATAAATTTCTATATATAATATCACTTTATTTTTATCTGGTTATCTTTTTTTATATCTAGTTCACTGTTGCAACGAGCGCTCTGGCGATTGTTTTTCCTAGCTGTGTAGAATTGAGAATTTGAGTAATTGAGGAACAAAAGTCTCGCATTATACAAATGACGAATACGCTTAATCGTATCGCTAGTCTGTGAGGATTAGCTCGTGGCGAACGAGTCACATTCCGTAGGCTCTCATCCAATTTCCTGCGGGGTTAATAGAAAATTTCCGTTAACTTTTTTTTTATGGAGCAAAGGGTAGCCTTCTCCCTGATGGGGAGTCCGGCTGGACGCATCACGTATATCCTGTCACATAATTAACGCGTCATCACGATTAATTGAAACAACAACGCGGTACCAGACGACGATAACATGGTTATCGTCTCCCCTTCTCGCGTTTCCTCCCTGCCAATTTCTTCCCCTCGTTCACGAGAACGTATGACTCATCTTAACAAATAATGCTATTATTTTTTAGAATAATACAAAATTAAATAATAAAATCGAATTTAAATTTTCTTTATCTCTGTTCCTTTTTTTTTCCTGAATTCTTGAAAGCATTTTAACATAACATGTGTATATTTCCTTGCTTGCCGCTAAACATCAGAAATAAAGAAAAAAAATTGAAATTTCTCAAGAAGTTATAAAAGAGGTTTGTTTTTAATGCCCCGGATGGGATTCGAAGCATGTTTGTTCTTGCATTCCGCTGACGTCGCCGCTCGAAGTAGCCTCGTCCTGCATGTGCGAAACTTTTGCTGTCAGGATAATTCAAAAGACAATGCGATCGCATTCATTTTGAGCCGATTCGGATGGCGCCAGATATTTTTAAACCGGAACGATAACAGCGGGTGCCGACTGCTCGAATTCCGGCCGAGTCACTACCTCCAGCCAAGAGGAACTACCTTGCAAAGTCAATATTGCCAAGGTGGGAAATGTCCGCATTTCGCTAACGCGCGATTTGCCTACGCTCGCGGCAGTAAAATTAAATCATATCGGTAGTATTTGTATTAGCTCTCTAAAGTTAGTAGCAAGACTAAAGTAAGATTTACAAATTCGAGAAAAACACTCGTAAAGATATCTTTAATTTTAAGATATGAAAATTTGTCGTATTCATCCGTTTTATTTTAGTTTTACAGTCCCTGCAAACTAAACTAAAACATGTTAATTATATTTAAACTTATTTTAAATAAACTATGTACTAGAAAATAAATACAATTTGTTTATTTATAGAATAATAAATATCTGCATAAAACTTTAGAAAAATTATACTTGAGTATTTAAAATACTTGTATTAAAAATTTATTTTTGCCATTTTTTATTTTTTTATTATTTTTATTATTATATAGTACAGTTCTATTTCTTATCGAAATAATTTTTGATCCAAGTAGAAAGTTGCATTCAAGTTTTTTGCGTTATTTTCAAGTACATTTTCAAATATAATACAATCTATATTTTTTTTCATAATTTATTCATTGTTTAAAACATTAGTTGAAACACTTTTAACAGTTTTAAATGTTTTAATGTTAGATATATAAAAATACAATTTAAATTGTACACTTTTTTATAAATGATCCAATACTTATCGCATTCGTACAAAACAGAAGATAACAATTGCAGCGTATAAAACACAATTTATATAAATATGAATAATTATAAAACTCACTGGCTTCATCAATGAGGCGAATTTGGCAAATGCTTAATTCACAATTCGGAATACAGAAAGGAAGAAATTCGACATAAGATCCAGAATACGTGAAACAGTATCCGAGCGTTATTTTTAGTTTGTCGAAAGTGGGCCGACGTTGTGTAACTGGGTACAATTTAGTTAACGATCCCTTTCGTTCCCGATCCCGAATTATTAAAAAAGTACGACCACAGCGTCTCTCACCCACACGAAACTTTGTGATCGCCGCGGATCTATTGAGCGTGGAGGCAGGGCTTCGTTAGAAAATCCTGCCTACGCTCGCGCCGCCGTAATAAGTTAGCGATCCTATCAATCGCGATGCATTGTTTGTGCGAATGTATATGTATCAACCTCCGACTGGCAGCCGCGCGACATCGAGCGGTCTATTAATCGCGTTGCGAAATGCTGAAATGGATAGTCGGTGTCGAGCGCGATTAAAGATCCGATCGCTGAAACGAGCGCTGTTACATGCACATTGTGCCCGATCGGTATTCGATTGTGATTACAGTTTATGAATCTGGAACCTCCCTCGCAGCGTCTTCCCTCGTAACGAGGCCGCGTTTTATAATCGCAAAAGCGTGCGGCGCGATTTTCGATTTCGTTACTATTTATAAACACGAGGGGAGTTATCCGATAATGCAGTCTCCCTTTCACGAAGATACTGAAATTACCTCGGACCAACTTCATATACCAACTTATTGCTAGGTGCTCTCCGTCGACGGTTAAACGTAATTCACGGGGGATTGCCATAATGCCGAAAGGCATTTCCCTACTGGAGAAGCGTCATTAATTCTGGATGATTCTAACGTATAGCGTCGGCCGAACAATTTAACTTACCGGCGTACTAAGAGTCTCACATTAAGAGGCTTTAATCGCGGAGCGCTTATCGCACGCGCGCGTCATTTGCATGCACATGCAACGTTTTCTCAGGCAGACCGTCGATCATAAATTTTTCCCGGGATAACGTTCCCCCGGCAGAAAATACGACAGCGCGTAAAAATTCCCGTCTCCCTGCCAGAAACAGGTATAAGGGAAGGGCCCCGGCCTTACGAATTCCCTGATGCCACTCCACCCTTTCCAGCCTTCTCCCGAAAGCTGTAAAAACGGCGAGAGAAATCAGGTGGGAAGGGCGAGGACCGGCCGCTATTAATAGAATTGTGCTTATCTCTGCTGGATTCTATATATAGCCGCGGGGGGATGCGATTTCGCGAGGGGGTGCGTGTCAACGGACTGGTTATCTGTACCGGTTTTTTGGTATGGCGTGAATATCGACCCGGCGAATATGCGGACGTTTAAACATATATAGGGTAATACTTTAACCTCTGGCGAAGAAACACGCGCTCCTGAGGTTCAGGTTGTAGCAAACTTGAGGCCCGGCGAAGGCGAACGCAAAACGTATAAAAGAGGAACGCGGGAGCTCGGTGATTAATTCGATCGTCTTCAGCAGGACTATAATGTCGCCTATCCGCGTATATGGCGTCTCGTCGAGATCGCATGTAATGGTAGCCGGCGCGCGACTCATTGGCAGTTGCCGCCAGTTATTTATACCCCTCGAGGCAAGGTCGAGAAAAATGGTCCCGGGAGCACCCGCCACGTCTCTCGGTCTCTCCCTCGTGCTCTCGTGCACGACCTTAGCTCGTAAATCCTCGCGCCCGTCGGGAAGCAGATCGAAGATTGCGTTACTCTCGACGCCGTATTCGCCGTCGAGGGTCCCTCGGTGGACAGGTCGATGTTCCACGATCGAATCTTTTTAGCGCCGAGTCGAATATTTGTTTTACTCGCCATCGGGTTTCCAATGTCGGTGATCATGTGAGAATCGGCGGGTTCGTTTGTAACCCCCTTGTGCAGAAAGCGAATTTTGCTTTCTCTTTGGTTACTTGCCGGTTCTAGCCCACTTTTCCCACTAACTAGTTCAGTCGGTTGAGTTTTTGCGAGGAAAATATCTGGCCAAGTAGGACAACAGTCGCAATATACAACGCCAAGTGCAGCATTGACCCAAATCAAAATCTAGGATCGCGCGTTGATCATCAGTAAACGTTTAAGAAACTGTGTAAAAAAAAAGTATTAAAATGATAAGATTTTCTAAAACAATTTGATACTTTTTAAAAAAATTTTCATACAGATTTACTTAAAATATTATTCTTTACTTGTGTTAAAATGTAGTTGTACTAAGTTGTTTTTACTTGTTGGTACAGTGACCCTATCTGGGAAGTGCGCTCTTTCCGAGTTTCTCTACGTAATTATCAAAGTTTACATCGCTATTAACATGTCAATTGAAACGCGCGGCATTTATCGATACTCGCGAATCTCTCTGGCACGTCACGTTGTAACAAGCGCCGATCACGGTCTTTCGGAATGCGTCGTGTCGAATTCCATCCCCTCTTCTTTTTCTTCCCCTCCGCGGAAATCGAGTCGCGCGCGCGGGGCCAATTTCACGGGGAATTTCGCTTTATAGTACCCTTATCTCGACGTGACGATTCCTTGCGTCATATATTTGGGCCGTTGACGCCGCCCGTCGCCAATGGGTTGGCGGACCTTGGCAAGGACGACTTGGTAGGCGATGGCAGATCTGGCAAACAGCGTGCTCCCTGCCCATCTTCTTGTTCATTTTTTTCCCTTCCCTCAGGTGCAAGACTTTCCCTTTCGCCGATCCCGATCGGTCGTTGACAGCGACGCAAAACCACTCGAACGGTGTACGAATTCGAATCGAATCACAGTGGATTTTGAATTCGATTAATTGAAGAATCACCTATTTTTATTATAAGATTAATCTTGGAGCGCGTATTCTTGTCTTTGATTGTTTGTTGATTTCTAGAATTTTTTTCCCAAATTTATATGCACAATAATAGACAATTGTCTTCGTATTTGTTTCAACATTTCACAGGAATCATGATTTTATAGTATTTAGAATAAAAGTTAAAATTGTGTTTCATTATATTTTACTAATAAAGTATTATCGCTTTGTAGTAATATTATTATTTTTAAGATATGTATATATTTATGTTTATTTATCAGTATAATATCTACATTTATTGTACAGTATTTATTATAAATTTTTACTTATTATTAGCATAATTTTTTGTAATTATTTTCGAAAATTCTTGCAATTTACTCGTCTCTTAAACAAAATCTGTATTGAAAATTATTACGTTACTACGTTATTACGTTTAAATTAGCGTGCACTAATGAAAAATCCAGGAAAATGTGATCTGAGTTTGATTTGGTTCAAATTTGCAAATGCTTGATTTTGAATATCATTCAGTTTGCATTAAACTCATATTCCAAACTCGAAACGGTCGTTACGTCGGCAGTCGGCTAAGTCTGGATTCGCGAGGCTTAGTGCACATGTTTTGCAATTTGTTATAATTTTACAAGTAGAAGATCGAGGGTCTCTCATCCATTCCTTATACAAAGTTATTATCCTTCACACTTTTATGTTCTCCGCGAGTTTATTATATTATTTTCTGTACGTTGTAACATCAGGTCTCGCTCAAATAAACTTCTCGAATCTCGTAAATCCAATTGGCAAAATATTTCTTATCTCTTCGATTTCTCGACACTGACATTTTCAAGTACGCAATGTTGTTTCTTATGATCGCTGTAATATTTATGAAACTGTTGTTCATGAGACCTGCCGAACGGTGGCGAGAGGTGCAGGATAACGAAACGCTTTTTTTCCGGTTTTTTTTAGAACAAAATAAAGAATTGGCGTCATCCTCAAGGTGAACCTGGCAGGGCTTCACTTAAACCGGACGGATAACCTTTGGTTGAGCGCGCGTGCAGGGTATCTTACCAGCAATTAAGCGGTCTTTATGGACATACTATGTGACATATTCCCCGTATAATTTCGCCAGGGGAGCGCAACAACGAGGATCGCGGATAGAGCGGCGCGCATGCACATGCGTCACGTCGTGATTTTCTTCGTTTTGGCCGCGCGTCTCTTTGTGCTCAAATCCGTTTCCAAGGAATTCCGCGACGCAAACCTCTCCGCGGGCCGAAAGATTACGATGCCGGATCTCTCCGGTCGGTTTCGCGATCCTCGCAAGCCTCAAAATTCTCGCGCAAGTGCGCGACGACGTTAATCCACTTTGAAATAGTAATCGCGACGCGCGATATAATTTCGTTTTAATTTAATCCGAGAAGCGCGCCACGCGACATTTTCAATTGCCCGTTATCATAACGCGAAGAAGTTCCTTTGATAAAGTGCGCTCGTATATACTTGGCTGATTATAATTTCTTGTATTTTTTTCCCTGAAATAGTTTCGCTTTTAAGCTTATAATCTGCCCGTTGAAATGGACGTACAGGAAAAACAGTCTGACTATAATAATAAAATCTAATTGTCGAACTTTGATGAAACATCTTTGATGAAAAATTTAATCAAATGTTCGGTTCTGTCTTTAATTAATATTTATATTAATACAGTTGATTGAAATGTTTTTCATCAAGGTTCAATAATTTATGCATAATAATAAATATTTAATATTAACGTTAAAAACCGGTTCTTGTTAAAATTTTTTCATGTTGAATATACTCGAGTTTTATATATTCGAGTGTTAATTTAACATAATTTGTGTTATTTGAGCATTTTTGTTAAAATGTTATTAATATTCAATATTTTTTTAAGATTAAAATAATACTTTATGGAGAAATAACACAAAAATAATAGTATTTTATAAAATTAATTTGAAACATAAATTCTTAAGTTAAATTAATAAATGTAATTGTGTCAAGATTAGATTTAAATGTTAATTTTATTGAAGAAGTACATCTATGCAATTTGCTTTCAAATTGTGTTAAAGTGTTACATGTTTTGTTTACTTTTTAAATATAATATATGTGTTACTTTCTAATATATTCATCTCGTGTTAAATTAACACAAAAATTGAAGTGGACCGTTTGAAGTAAATTAAACGTTAAAATTAAAACAAATTTTTAAATTTAAATTTAATTATGTATTATCTATGTTCCATTATTATCAGACATTTTCAGTGTAAGTAGGAACAATTATTGAAAAGACGTAGAATAATGAATTCAAATAGAGTTGATGAACATCGAAAGATGCATGGTAAGTCATGCAGTTAAGAGCTCATTGGGATTTTTATTGACAGATGTAGGTAGAACGTTCGATGAACTATTTAGATTGCTTTAGGGAAGTGCAGGAATCCGAAAGGAATTACGTAGGGCATCGAACGACCTTCACGAATCGGGGTCTCTGTCCCGTGAACGGCCTCACCCGGGAGGAGGATTTTTTATGTTCGGCTACACATCGGCACACATCGAGACGCGCAGGCATCATAACTCGAACACCGCCGGTCGAATTATGTGTTACCCTGGGCCACACTAATGATCAGCGCCTGAATCTATTATAATGTCACAAAGTGATTGCCGCATGATCGCGGCTATAAATATCTTCATCAGCGGCAGCGTGTCGCTCGTGATTGATCGCCAGTAGGCTTGAGGAATCCACGGCGCTGTTCGTAAATTAATTTCATTCGTTGGCCCGGAATAATAGCGAAGGTCAATACGTCTCGCTCTCGTTTCCAACTTACGGTCGTAAATAAGAATCGCCGAGGAAACACGCGCCAAGTAGATTTATAACGTGGCGTTTGAACGTGATATTAGACCTCCAGCTACTAGTCCAGGATCAGATGATGTCATCATGACACGAAGGATCATATATTATCTTCCGTTTAATCTCGTTCGATGAAGAGAGGATGTTGCATACCGGCACTCCGTTATGGATTTAATCCGTGTCTTCTATTTTTCTTCCTTTATCTAGAATCTAAAAAAAAACAGTAACCATATACAAGATATTTATTTGAAAGTTTTTTACACCCGTTTAGTTTTTGGTGAATTAATTTCTACGAAAAAATGTCAAAACAGATTAATTTTTTTCAAGTAAAACGCGCGATAAATTCAACCGTATCGCTTTATTCTCTTCGTTAGAGTAGCTATCCCTTCAAATCTTTGCAACGACAATAGCAGTCAAGCTCTTTACAAAGATGTCTTTTTTTTTTTAATTTGAGTGAATATTTTTCAAGAATTCGCTTTTAGAAATTTGTAGCTATCGTGAAACAAAAATTCAAAGTTTTAAGAAGAATATTTAGTTTTACATTTCTATTAATTTTCGCAAATATTCCAAATGTTAAGAAATAATATATAAGTAAAATATATTTACTTGTTTTAATTCTGAAATACTTTGTAAACACTTTATAAACTATTATGTCATTTTACATCTTATTTATAAGCATTTGTTAATTATCTACGCACCATACAGACTCGTTCGCAAAGCTGCACGAGATCTAAATAGTTTCAACTATTCGGTTCTCTTATTCAGAAATTAAATTCGCCGCGGGACGAGTCACCGAGACGTCGTCGTCGGACAATGATTAGGTTCTCCGTTCGTTCGTTTAAAACCCGCTCGGCTGGTGACCCTTGATCCGGATGTCGTCGCCGCTCGGACACGCGATAGTCCCCACGGGATACATTATTACCGGTATGGTCCGCATCCGGAGCAGACTAACAACGAGCGTCGCGATTTATAGGCCTAACTCTTCCGGCGGGAACGCGACTCGTGCGACGCTTTGCTCGACTGCTCGAGTGAGCACGCGAGCGCGAACAATATAAGGAGCGTGTGCTCTGTGTGTTGCTCGCCCGCACTCTAATTGGGCGGGGTGATCGTGATTTTAAAAGCTCCTAAACGACCTTCGGACCACGGCGCGAATAAATTGCGCGACCACCGTTCGGTATCTCACCGAAGCGCATTTGTAACTCGTTGCCGGCCCCTGATATGTACATAATTTATAGTGATGCTCTCCCACGAGACACTACGCGACAGTAAACCTGTCTTTTTTTTTTTTCAAGATCCACGAGACGGAGAACAGACGGACTTTACTAAACTCTCCAGTGAAATTGAGTAAAATTTTAATAGAAATTGATAAAATTTTTTACCAAATTATAATAGCATTTTTTGAAATTCAAAATAATTATTTATTTAAAACTTGTTTTTATTTATTCAAGAATCAAGATAAAAAATGCTTGTACTGATCATTGAAAATTTCCGAACACGCGTTATCAGATTTGAAACACCTTTTTCCATATACGTAATAATTGAATTGATTGATAAACGAACTAATTTGTTAGTTACACTTGGAACTCGGATACTTGCACAATATTGTACATTTTAAGCGCGCACTCTCAGCCGTTTCTTCGGCCTTAAGCGTGCGTTTACGAGTGAAAAAAAATGATTTAAGCTGTCGTAAGGTGTCATTTACGTCATTAAATTAATTCACGACACCCGCGGTCCGTATTTAACAGCATTCCTCTCGAGTTTACGACGCGCCGCCGTCGAAAAAGCGCCCTCGGGACGAAAACGCTCGACGGGCGATTCGCGCTTTCGTGTAAAAGCGAACTTTTACCTCTCCCCGAAGCGGGCCCGGGGTTATAACACCGGCCGATATAAATATCTTTCGCTTCCTTAATAAATTTTAATATCCTCGTTGAGAGGGTTTTAATTGTTCATAAAACCGCCCGCGAATTCGCCGGAGTAATACGAGCGGGCCCGTACAAAGGGGAATATTAACGGCGCGCCGTACGTTGGCCTCGAATAAGTATAAACGGCGAAATAATTTAAAAAAAATTGTCGTAAGGAGAGGGAAAAGAAATTTTTTTCTTCTGCGCGGTTGACAAACGTAAGGATGCTCGTTGTGCAACATCGTGTTATTGAAGTTGCGACATGAAGGGCCGCCGGTGGTCGCAGTAAAGTTGCATTAATTCCTCCTGCAAATTGCTGCCTTTTTGCATCTTACGATCGTGTCGCGCACACGTCGTCAAAATGTATGACTTAATCTCTTACGTAATGAGAAAATGAATAAATCGCGGGGGAGTGCCCGGGAGTGTGCCCGTTTCTTAAAGAGAGAAAAAAAAACCCCTGGCTACCGTCGCGACGGTATTTCGCGAGGAGCGTGTTGAGGGGAAAAAAATAATACTAATGTGACATTCGACAACTCCGTTTCGCCGACATTTTCTTTTTGCTATAGGGGCGGTCGTCTCGCGAGATCTCGAGAATTAAACGCGCCGCGGCGCGTTTCTTAATGTTTTAACTCGGTCGCGATCTCTCGCGTGCTGTTCCGCAGACCCGACGTCGGATATATATTTTCAACACTTCGAGTGTGCGGCGAATTATTTCTTTTTCTCTCTCTCTCTCTCTCTCTCTCTCTCTCTTTCTTTCTTTTCTCGCGTCCGCCACTACGCACGCATCGACAGAGGATAAAAATCGCAGTCGCCATTAAAGTCAACTCGTATTTCCCGTGATTTACGACCGCACGCAATGCTCGGAGCACGGATGCTCCGTTACATATGTATGCACTACACGTACGTGTGTTAACTCCTTCGTGTGTCGTTCTCCTCTATTCCCTCCTCTCCCCGTACCGGTGTGTATGCGTATACATTCGGCTTCGAAAATAACTTACGTACTGCAACGTGAGCGGTGATTACATTTTAACCACGTACAAATTCTCGACTCGTGTAAAAATGTGCAATTTAGAACACAAAAAAAACGGCCATTATCTCTTTTCTCCGTGGCCGGTTATCTCGCGAGATGTGTTTTTCTGATGTTATTGAAAGGATTTAATGGAAAGTTCAGCAGGGAAGATCGGGGCACAAATTGGCAATGCGCTCTGTTTATTTATGACGTAAGAAACGGTGAAAAAGTTACTGCAAATTATCTCATAATACATACTGTAACAATGCATGCTATTCTCAAAAGTTTCACTTGAATCAATAAGTATTACAATAAAGAAAGGGAAAAATTTAATTTAAAAGGATGCAAGTAAATTTTCGAACGTTTCGAAATTTTGTATTAATGTTCTTTAGCTTGAGAAGATAAATTTCTGACATATCTCGTTAATTAAGGGAAAAGTTTCTGTTACTATATGACACTTACTTTGAATGATAATATGTAATTTAATTTGGAAAAATATATTTAAATTAATTTGTATAAAGAGAGAATATGTTAAGACAAGCTTAGCTTACGAGCGAGTGAGAAGTGCATAAACATTTAATTCAATTGTAACTAAATTTTAACGAAATGCTTTATCTTTAATATTTCTGTATTGAAGCGAGCTACATTTAATTTGTATTTGACTTTCTACAACAGCAATTTGCTATACGGTTATCAATACAAAATGACTTTAAAAGATTCAATTTTTATAGGAAGTACATTTTTGCAATATGCTTTTTTATTTTTACTAGAACATTACAGGCGCGCGCTTCGCGCGCGCTACTTAACTTCTTATTTTTTACCTTTTAAAAATAAATTACAACAATAAATGTATAGATAATATTTATACAAATTTGACAGCTGTCAAAATTAAATTGCAATGACAGCTACTCTTGCAACACGAAGTAAGCGCAGCGAGAGAACCAATCGGCATCGCAGAAAAGCGACAAGAATAAACTTCGAGAAATGCGAGCAATTGACTTTACATGCCTTTTTTTTAGATAGGATTACGTTTTTATTAAATTAATATGGAATTTCTTGTACAGGTTAGCACTGTGACATGTGCCAATTTACTTTGCTATCAAGACAAGTTTGCTGCGATGCAACGTGCTTATATTTTATTTATTACAAAGGAATCAAATATAAAATTATAAAAATATATAAAAGAAGGTTTTTTTCTATCACATTTTCATAGTTTAAGCATAGTAATTAATTGTTTAAAAAATGCCGGATACCAAAATTGTAAAAACTGTGCCAATAAGCCCCGATCTGCCGTACACACGACGACCCTCGCACACTTTGATTCTTGATAATTCTTTGAAGATTGTTTTTCAAACACCGAAAATTGGGTATCCTACACAAGCGTACGGCATCACTGCGAGAACTGATCTTTATTCTGATGCACCCGTTCGTACATGTCACGGCCATCCAAAGGCAGAAAGCAACGACATACATTATGCGCACCAAATGTAGCGGAATGTTGTTCATCAGTCACGCCGAAATCTAGACCGGTCATCAAAAAATTCGGCACGACGAAAGAATCGCTTATCGAGCGGCGTGATCGGTCGCTGTTCCGTCCATCGGGACGCGTTTAGCCGTATATGTCTTTAGACCGTATTAATAAATTTATATCTCGCGCAATTTGTCACGGGAATAGAGAAAAAGACCTTGACAACCTGTTACTCGTAACGCATAAGTGACATAATGGCTGCCGGTGATGCGACACGCAAGAAAAAACACGAGACTTTACGATGTGGTCGTATCTCATCAATTAAATTCCGAATAAATTGTCGAAAGACACGCGTAACTTATTATGGGGGAAAAGTAGTTCATTTGTCTTATAGGTGTATCATTAAGATTAATCATGCTGAAATAATTTTTGAATAATTTTGTTCTTCTTACAAATATAGGAAATAATGAACAATTCTTATCAGAATTGAACAATTCCAATTAATTCAATAATACATACTCTGTTTAAAGGGAATGTAAATTAATCAATTATTCGCTAACTATGAAACTTCGATACTTGCTGGTTATTTTAAAAAATTTGATTGTAATTACGAAATATACATTTCTGTAAAAAATATTTCTTATTAGTTGATTTATTTGCTAAAAATGAAATTTTACTTTACATGTTTAAGTAAAGATTTATTTCATAGTGAAAAATAAAAATAGATATAATTTTTAAGTATCTTTTTCTCTATGTAGATTTCCATGTTTTCTAGAGAAAACGAAATAATATTTCGATCGAAATCCTGAAGTCATTCTGAACCACTTCGATTCCAGCTTCATAATACATACCATCTAATTTTATCATAATTAAACGAATATTTATGCATAATTAAACGAATATTTTATAGTTACTTTTATACAAAAAAAAACCTTTAGCTGCATAGAGAGAATGATTTCTTTGAATGTTTCCTATTTTATTTGAATTTATTTATCTTATTTATTTTATTCGAACAGTATAATGTAATATGACATATTATTTTTACTAACTAAAAAAACATTGTTTCACATTGAATCAAACAGTATTATTAATAAGTAATTAAATAAACATTTGTTTCTTTAAATAAACAATTTTGTTTGACTATTCCAGAGAATACATTTTTTTGCTTTTAATAAATTTCATTATATTTTTCTCTCTTCGTGTAAAAGCCGATCTTCATTCTATGATTAATATTTTTATGAAACACGCGGTTCTCACGCACGCGGACGAAATTCCGCGAAGAAGCGATGTGTCTATGGGTTTTGCATCTTCACGCGAGCCACGGAATGGGAATCGCGCTTGCTCGGAGTGTATCGATAAGACCGGCTGCATGCGGCCTCGTGTATTGAATCGCGCCGCAGGTAACCACTTCGTCTCTAGCTCACTTAACGTTACTACCTGTAATCGCTACAACTGTCCGATACTCGCCGGCAACGAGCGGAATGATGCGAAAATAAACATTCTCCTCGCGATTGGCGCTCGCTAATTGATTATGAACCATAGAACGAAGAAATGTTTCCCGTTTCTTTTTTTAAATCATCATCATTATTATATCCCCCCGAAATGAGAAAAGGAGAGATAAATACATTAAGTTAAATTTTCTGAAAAATTCACGCGTAAAGTATCCCTAATTAAATTTTATTCGATACTTCAGTCCCGATACTTAATATGTCCTTATTTTTAAGCGCGCATTTATTTTAATTGTCCCGCGCATAAACCTGCTCGGGAACGTGCTATGCAAATTTCACGGCATTGTGATATTGGAAAACAAAATTTATTAATTTAATTAGAGTGTTGGTACGTGGGATTATTAATGACGAAGTTGTATTGACAAGAGATCTGGCACGAGAGGAATAAATTACGGATTTAAGAGCTTAACCACGTTGCGCACGTGCTTACCGTTGTTCTAACGGTTTCCATCTCTTGCAACGGAGAAGAGAAACTCCTTCTGGAGGAGGAATATGATAAAAATCACGGTTATCCGTGTGTGATAACAGACGGTCGTCGATACCTAGCAATAGCGCACCACCGTGGTGATGCCACGGCCAATACAGAATTTCCTTCTTCGTCGCACGACAGTGCGCACGATGGCATTTGCAATTTAATTGCAAGTCGCATATCCGTAATTTGCATCCCGCTCGCATTCACTACAACGAACAATTAACGATCGAGAGATCTACGTCCGTTACCGCGATTATTACGCGAAGCGACAAGCCACGCCGCAAATGTAAATATGTAGATAATCTTACAAGGAAACATTGAAAGAGAAAAAGAAAGAGAGAGAGAGACACACTGCGATTTCTTTCTCCGCTCGACGACATGGGCGGTCGACCTGTGTTAATTAAAATGTCAACCGAGGAAAAGAAATCACGTCCAAGGCGACGCACGACGTCGCTGCGACAGTTTTAAAAGCGCGGGCGCTAAATTATATACCTTTGTCTCTCGCCTCGGAAATACACGGGCGATTAGCTTAACAGCCGGTTTTGTCGCGCGCCATTTTTCCTTTTTTGCAAGCGGTGTGGGATGTGTGTATGTGTGTGTATATCCGTCTCGCGGATCTAATTACGCGTTCGTTATGTAAGGATATTAATTATTCGAAATGGCGACTAAAGCAGGCTTGCTTTCCAGCTCGGTATATCGCGCCCGTTTCGAAGCGAGTAAAACGACCCCGTGGTGATGTCGTTACACGGAGAGCGCGTGTTCGCTGTCGCTTTGACAGATCCGAGCACGTGTTCGTCGTCGGACACGGGCGCGATTTGCCCGTCCGGGCAAATCCGAAGCCGCCCACGCGAACCGGCGGGGAGCCGATGATGTTCCGCTTTAATTGTAGCAACCTCCGCTATTAGGCCCATCGCCGAGACCGAGCATCGGTCGGCCGCCGCAATAGCGACGGCGAGGTGTATTGTGCAAGTGTGTGCGTGCTGTATGTAGGAGTACGTACCTTGGGCACCACCGGGCGAGATATGCCTTTCACATAACTGTGAGTAAATGCCAGGCCACAGCCGCGCGCGCCGCCGGCTCTCCGTACTCCACCTCCCAGATGAGACCTCTATCCTCCATTTATCCCCTTCGAGCGATAAGCAACAACTTGGTCTTTCGATGCTCCGCTACGAGATGGAAAAGCTACGATTTTGACCTATAATCTGAGAAAAATAGTTTTCCCAAAACATGATCTTAACACACTTTGTGTGGCCTACGATTAAGTTATTAAATTATTTAGATTGTACTTGTAACCCTAATTTTAACTACACCGAAAAAAAGTTATATATCCAATAAGATATGTAGTTGCGGACTGCCAACTAATACTCAATACAATAATATATGCTATTGCAGTCAACATTGTACTTCCATTAACAGCAAATGTTATTGTATTGAGTATTATCTGTAGTTAGCAGCCCGCAACTACATATGTATATTGACCATATTACTTTTTTGTCTGTATAAAAATTGCAATTAGCTATTCTATCTACTTCAAAGATTTTTAAGTTACGCTAGTCAGATCTCTTAATTAGTTCCGATCGATATCCAGTTACACAAAGATAATTTTTACTTAAGGACAGTTCAATTAATTTGATCACTCAATCGTAGATTCCAAGGTGAGTTATAATCGTATTTTGAGAAAACTATTTTTCCCAGAGTATGCACTCGTACGCGAGTATTAATTCGTCGGTCCTCCTTTCTGACAGTTCTCTCTGTCTTCTTAAAGCAGCTTCTAACGGTGATCACAGTAAATTATTATTATGAAATTGTATAATCGTTACTGACGATTTTATTCCAATAAATGAGGTATTAACGTGACAGGATTGCCTTGAGATCTTGACGAAGAGCTTAACTGTATCTCTTGGGGAGATCTCATTATAATAGGATTAGATAGAATAAGACTTTATTTAATTCTCAATCAATGTTCATCATATACAATTCAACGTGTAATGAAATTTTAGCGCGACAGGCTTAATATGTAAAACTAAACATTGTTGTAATCAGAATTGTCTAGCAACTAGTTCAGAAATTAAGAATTTGATTATAATTTTTCTAATAATTAGACTTTTAATTTTAACGAATTATCTTTAAAACATAAACTTCAATTTTTTCCTAAAAAGTTTATATATTTAGATATGTATAAAAGAAAATAATGAAATATTAATGAAGAAATATATTTCCATGTAAAAAAATATTTTATATAAACTGAATTTACCAATAAAATATTAAATGTACTTTATGATCCATATTATAATTTTTTTCATGTCCTTACTTACGAAATTACGACTCTCTGATTTAAAATAAGTAATTCTTTTCAAAATTAACACTTAATTTATTTTAAGTAAATTTAATCTTAATGTAACTTTTAACGGAGTTAGTTTCTCGTTTATGCAACTTTTAGCGTAACTAAATTAATTTTACAAGTCATTACTTGACTTAATTTTAAAAATATATATTAACTTGTTCAATCTCGGATTTTATCATGAATTAAATTACGGAATCTTTCCGCAGATAGTCTTTCGGTACTCTTATATAAAAAAAAAATAATATATTGGAGAGAGACATTTCCAAAAATCTTTATCGTCTCGCGTTTATGGGTGAAAGTTTGCTTTAGCTCATTCAATTTAATTTAGCCGATAAATACTAATGGAAAAGTGTTAACGCCACGCTTCGAAAGTATCGGCACGACGTACTGCAACGATGTCGACAAGGCTGCATCGTGGAGTCGCATAACTTTGCGCGATACGGTGTTTGTGGGACCTCGTGGAGATCCCTGATCTTCCACGTGACGGCAGAAGTATTCCGTGAAATCGCAATAATAATCGCGCTCGATGAACCGCGCGAAATTCAGTATCGATTCCGCGCGCAACACCAGCATGCGTTGATACCGCGGATCGAATTATGACTGTCGTCACAGCGCAGTTACATCGATAGCGAAGAAGATGATAAAACCATTTAAAAAGAGTCGCGTATGCACAAGTCTGATTGAAAGAAATCGCGGATTGTCGCCGAAAGCGGCGACGACAAGCCCGAGACGCGTTTTAAAATGCAACCAACATGGGATTACAGCATTAGCAACCAAATTTACATCGCCTAGGACCGCCTAGATCAACGTTGCGTGACCTCGGACAAAAGTATGTGTTCCACATACGAAATGTCACGACCGTTGCATTACAATGATGTTTCCGATGATCGGATAGCGATCATCAGCGATCGGTGAGAGACGTTACTCCTCGACTACGGAGCGGCGAGTTTGATTGAAATGTACTTACATTATATTATAAATCACGTTATGTGTCAAGCTGGCGTGATGGGATAGATAAAATTATATGATCAATAAGGTTGGAAACTTTATAATATCTGCAATATTATTTTTTAATCTGTGTTTACCGCGCAGAATACTCTACAAGTTATTTTATTGTGTTTTGTGATGTTAAAGTTTCCTTTAATTATTAAAAAAAATGTTTTTAAAATTTTTCCAATTCTTATATATTCTTAAATAAGAAGGGAATAATAGGTCCTTTAAGAGACCTAAAAATCTGTTTTTGAGAATTTTTAAAAAAATATATTGAATAAAGAAAGAAAAGAGATTTTCTTTGTTAAATATCTTACACTTTTAACTATATATTTAAGTATATTTACAAAATTTTATGTAAATTTACTATAACTAATACCTGTAGCAGTAATCATAGTATTTCACAGAATGTTTTAAAAATAAAAATCTTTTGAAAATCTTAAAAAGAGAACTTAAAGCTCATCCTCCACATAGGATTTTTCATTTATTTTTTTACAAAATAGCGGTTTTTAAAGATAAAATTTTAATTTTTGTTTATTAATTAAAGAAGATAAAATATTTTTGTTAAAAAATTCTACGTCGAGAACAAGACTAAATAGTGAAGAAAATATTGTTACAATTTAAATCAAAACGATCGAATAGTTTTTGAGATATCGTGTGATCATCGATCTTGAAAACACTGTTTTAAAAATCACGTGTAAAGTTTCAACTGTGAATATCTCGAAGAACAAGTAAGCAAATTAAAAATTCCATTGCTTAATTTTTATAGAATTTGAACAAAATTTTTATGTGTTCCGAACACTTAATGCTTAATGCTTAAAATCTACTTCTTCAATTTTTAAAAACATCTTATTTAAAGAGTAGGTACATATTCTTTTTTTAATCACTTTAACGAAAATTAATTCACGTTTACACTCGAGATATTTTATTTATAAAGGTGACTTTTTCTGTACGTTTGTTGAAATCTTATAATATAATTTTCTTGCGCAACGCAACTGTCACCTATTCCTACAGAGACAAAGTTCTTCCGTTAGATATACAATAAACTCGGATATCCTGTTATAGTTTCGCTCCAAACGTCTTTAGTGCCGCGTGAAGGCCGGTCGCGCAATATAATGCACAATGGACACATACGCACACACCGGATTCTATATTAAAGCGAGGCGCACCTAAGCGAAGGAAAAGTAAGACCGACGGTAATAATTGACCGTTAATGCGCCGGCGAGCGGGCCGTTTTAATTAATTCTTTCGGGGGTACGTGGCCCGGAGAACGATTATTAAAACGTCCCGCGGCGCACGGCCGCATAAGGCCGCGAGATTATCCCTTCTGTAATCTCGTCGTGCTGGCCTGTCCTTCCAACGTCAGAATCTGACACGCGTCCACCGCGAACGAGCCTCGTTTCGTTTGTCGGGAGAAAAGATACGCGCGAAAGAGAGGAAAAATGATGTTAACCGCAGGGTGCCCGTTGATGAGAGAACGCGACGTGTCCTTTCCCTCGCGGGAAGACGTCGTCGTCGTCGTCGTCGTCATCGTCCTCGTCGTCGGGGAGAACCTTCGACGGCCTTGCGCGAACGCCGCCGCATATACCTATATGTCTCAATTTAAATTCCGCTTGAAAAGCCAGCACGCCCGCGCGATATTCCTCACCTCGTAGACCGAGACGAGATCAATCGCGTAGATCGCGCGGAACGACGGGAACCCCGCGGTCGTTCTCCCGTCCATAACGCGCACTGAACCGAGTTTTGTACCCGACACGTCGAATACTCTTACTCTTTGTTCTGCCTCCGGCCGGGGTTTTTACGGCTTGCCGACACGCCAAATGTGATCGGTAGCAGCTGTCACGAAAACTGACGCGCCTCGCGAATGGACTCGGCGAAAAGAAGTGAAGAAGTTTCTTATTGAGAGACGGAGACTCGAGGGATTTCAAATTGCGAACGGTATCCTTGAAATAACATAGAATGAAGGCTACAAATGTAGAATTTTCTTTACAAAACAGAGGTGTACGTGCGCAAAGGCAAAAGTAAAATGCTTTGATATAAAAATGTCAAAAAAAAAAACGAGTGCTAGACGTTTGAAGAACTTCTTGAAACGAAAATTGCCTGACGAATTTCGTTTATTATCTGTGAAACCGACTTAGACGTCGACTTTAGGCGTCGTATCCCAGTTGTTTCTTAGGTGCAAGTACGGCGAAGCCTTTCACGATCACGAGCGCAATTCGTGCAATCATAGCTTACCTTCAACTCGCTCCGCTAGTATGCGAAATGCGTCTCGGTCGTGTCGGCGCGGTGGCTAAACGTCCCTCTTCTTGCTCTGCTTTCCTGACGTAATCGCGCAAGGCCGCGACGAAGAAATCGCTCCGAGCGAGGGGGGCTTATAAAACACATAGAATAACTAATTCTCAATAATACCCGGCGGTGTCGTGACCAGCGCCGCGTATCGCATTACCATAATCGCTCCGAAATTGGATAGCATTACGATTTGTGAACACCAGCAGCATCGCCGGTGAATTAAAAGAGAGAGATTGTATCTCAACTTCAAATCTTGTAATAAAATTCAAATAACTGATAATATACTTATAGAATATTCTAAATTTAACACGTTATTTATATCTCTTTATTACTATATAGACGTCTTATTGATATAAAAAGAATTTTCGCTTACAGTTTATCTTTAAAACTACCGTAGAACAACATGGTATTATGAAAAATTGTAGGATTTTCTTTGATTTACAATTACAATAAGATATAAAATATGTTTGATTATAAATTTCTGCTTGATAATTTTTATTATACAGTTTGTTAAACTGTATAATAAAAATATAGTTAAAATGTCTTTTGTACAGAATTGGATCAGTTAATATTTTTCAAAACTAAATTAAGTTAAAATTAAACTAAATTAAATTAAAAATTACATTGAGATTTAACTAACTTAAATTAAATTAAAAGTTAGTTTTGGATAAAAACATAATAATTTGGGAAAAATTATTTTAGTTTAAAAATTTATTATATTATGAAAATGTTTCTATAGCTATCACTGGCAAGATTTTGGCCTATATGTACAGGTCGCATTTATCACTCGTTTCCGTTTACTCCAATAATTGCCGCTCTACCGGTCGTCGAAGTTGCCGAGAATCGACAAGAGCTACAGGAAAGTCGATGGCAGGCTACTTGCCAATTCCCGTGCACCGACCGGCCGACCAGTACAATAATCGTTTATCGCTTCATTCGCCGACCATTATAAGCAAGCACCATCGGTAATAACGTCTCCCGCTGCGACCATATATCGTCCTGCCAGAGTTACACCGCCACGGATATCGAACAGCGAACGATTGATTAACTTTCCTATCGGCTCCGTTTCGCGATACCCGAGTAATTACCTGATGAGTCTATAATGCGGCGTAATCAACCTGTCACAGGTATGCATGGAAAAAGAAGGAAAAAGAAAACGCGCCGCCTCCGCCTCCGCCGTCATTGTGATGAATGCGAATTTCTTTATTATTTAATCATTCCAGATTATTAAACCAACTTTGTTTACACGTGCTCACATAAATTTACCGTCGCGCGCGTGTGTTTTGTCTTTCTGAATAAAATATAGTATGAGTTTTTTTTATTTTTAATCTTTTTTTATATACTTCTCCTCCTCCACTCTTATCTCGCATAATGTAATATCCATATTTAATATCTCATTACTAGCACGCGACACGTTTCGGTCGCTTTAAGCCTCAGAACATGTTCCATGATTTGTGTTGTACACGCGGAAAATAATTCTTAATTTAAGAATTATTTCTAAGGTTGCGCAGCTACATTAAAACAATAATAAAAATTTGACACTTTTAGAAGTCTATAAGTATAAAATCGATTAGAGATAATTGAATTTTATATTTTATATTAAAGATTTATTATTTCTCTCTCTCTCTCTCTCTGTTTTGAAATAAAAAAGAATTATTTCTTAAAATGCACATTTTCAACAATTTTCAACTTAAAATTTACTGATATGTTCTAAACGAGAAGAATATTAAAGTATTACCGGAGGTAATTATTATATCATTGTCCTCGCAATCATTGTCCTCGGGCTTGCTTCTTATAATGCAGCAACATTAAAGTATATTTTTATTGATTTTAGATTGGTGGAATCTTTCTTCCACATCCAAGCACAAAAAAAACAAAATTTTCTCCATGTAATCGGTCGTAATTTTCGAACTTTCACTTTCGGAGGTAACGCCTCGCGTACCGATCACGGATGAAAGAATGTAACTCCAACAACGGTTCCTACCGCAAATCGATCTGCGAACGAATTGGCATTTTCGTTCTGTGCGATGTAAAAATGTTTCCATATAAAGTTTTTTGCGCGATATCGGGCAATCGCGAGAACGAAGGATTTACCTCTAAATATCATAACAATCGCGATCGTATAAAAAATTATACCGTTGTAGGCATGGCACGGGGATGCTTGAATGCAGTAGGTAGATAATGAACAACTAACTAGTCGGACTGTTTTTATTATATTCGTGTCGGGAAATGATTTGTAACAAGCGTATCTGCACGGTTAATGCACATGAGCTTATGACTCTTGCAACACTCCGCGTTCAATCTCTATTCTAGAAAAGTGTAGCGGATAAAATGATCGAGAGTTAATGCGCCTGAGAAAATCGGCAAATTTGAAATAACTTCCTCTGTTCCATTTCGACTCGATTTCGAACGCGTTACCGCACCTTTATCATTCATCGACATCCACTTTTTCTGTCGAACTTCGCGCGAATATACCGCGTACGAGGATCCAAACACACGCCCACGTACAAGGAAATCATTAGGATGATGTATCTGACACGAGGCGTCACGACTCGACTTTAACGGCCCGAATACTTTCGATACGCGTGCCCGTTTACCTTCTTGTATACAGGATATTGTAACCTTGCGATTATCCAACATTAAAGAAAGAGTAAACCTTTGCGAAAAAATAACGCGTTTTCACTTTGATTTTGAATAACGGGAGGTTTTATTGCTTGAAGTAACCTAGCTGTTATCAGAATCGGAATAGAATTACTGCATTGCGAGTATTAATTGCAATCTGTATCCCTGGACTATGATAGCTTTGATCGAGCAAACATAATATTATTAAGTTATTAATTTTTCTGTTTTATTTTTAATATTGATTGTTCTTTATATAATGTTGCATTATTTATGTGATTTATTCTTGTCTTGTTTTATTTTTTATTTTAATTCTGTTCCTTGGATATATTACAATAACTTTTTTTTTAACTTAAAAGTTTATTTGTATTTTATTATTATATATTTTCATGCACTTGAATAATTAATTAATTATTATATACGTTTATTTGAGTTAAACATGTAATAAACTGATACAGTCTACTTTTTAAATATAAAATTTGTATTTAACAGTTTATCATTATTTTATTTTATTTCTTGATTTTTGTAGCATAAAAAATAAATAAGTAAGCAGTAAATGATTAATTAAGAATAAATCACATAATTAATTATTCAATTACAAGCTCACCTATGCGCAATGTGTCAATAGAATCACTTCAGTGAACGTAAATTTTCAATGGATCTGAATGTTTCTTTTGTCACGAAGAATACAGAATTACAAATCACACAATATAAAATCGTGTGTATCAGAACGAGCTTACGTTTTTGACTGTAATTTATTGTTTATTATTTTACTCATTATTTATTCATGGTGTTGTTTAATACGATGCTAAAATTTTAATATTTGACCAATGTTTCTTATGGCGTTAATATTGCATTACGAAGTAACTTTGGCGATCTCACGGTAAGTTGTTTTCACACTTTGTTCCGTTTTTATACAAAAAATTTATTAATCCTAAATCTTAATACACACGGCCTTCCATTATATTTAATCTTGGAACTGTGTAAATATCCTTTTTATTGAGACTATGTCAGGACTGCTTTCATTAAACACGTTTAAGAAGTAATCCGACAGATGAAATTGACACTTTATTATTAGGAATACTGATGAAGGCGAAAACTTGAATTAAAACGTTTATGTGATTATAGATTAAAGGATCATATTTTTCAAGAAGATTTTAATTGCGCACTTACAGTGCCATCTGCCAATTATCCATTTACCTCTTCAATCGTTTGAATTAGAGAGAATCAATTTGAAATTTAATAAAAAATGACAAATTCTTAAGACTTGGTCTTAGCAAGACTTTGTGCAAATTTTCTTATCCGACATTTATGCACTGTTTTATATAGAAAGTAAATAGTTGTTTCTAAATTGCTAAAAAAATTTATATACTATTTCCGTAATACACAAATCTACTGTTACTGATATCAAAATTGTATATCAAATTGTATAATTTAACAATAATGTCTATGGCAATATTAAGCAGTTTCTATGCAATCTGCGTTACATAAACTTCACGTACCGCAAACGCATTATATGTAACGGATTATTTTGTGTGGGACATTTTTCCTGAGCTTGCTTAATGCAACGATTTGCTTTTAAAAATCTCGCGGTTTCTTTCAGACGTCGCTCGCCGTGTCGCGCTTATAAAACGCGCGAACGCGCTTACGTAAATTATTTAGAAGCTGCGTGTGTGGGAGGGTGTATTTATAAGACAGCGACTCGAAGTACGAAATTACGCCACTGCGTTCATTGTGTAAGTATTATCGACGCAGGCTAGTTAAACTTTCGCTCAACAAACATTGTGAAAACTGACCCTTGACTGTCTCGGCGATAGAATGCGCGATAAACCTGCTACCGATACAGATCGAAGGATACGCTCGATGCAAAAAAAATGTCAAACGGATCAGCAGCACAGATACGTTCTCCACAATAAATATAGTAGATTCCGAAAAGTAGAATTACAAAACCGACGCGATTGATTCTCGATCTGATACTTTTCTTTGTCGCTTCCATTGACCTGCAAATAATAATTTAATGACGATATCGTGTGTCCGTTTTGTTACAATTTTTTCAAAATTAATAACACTTATAAGAATTTAGAAGACTCTTGCTGATTAAGGATGCATGTGTTATAATGTAGCTGAAACTAGCAGCCAAAGGCAGCAGCCAAACGTCGAGCGGCCAGGGCCGAACGTCATATAGATGTTTCCAGGGGGCACCTTCAATCAAACGTTAAAAATTCCATGATTATGAGATTTTTAACAAACTTTGAAAGATTTGCATAGATTTTAGTCATTAAAATACATAATCGATAATTTGCGACAAGACTTAAAATTTACCAATTATTATAAATTTTTTAAACTAATTTTTATCGTTTTCCGCGCCTCACGCCTAAACGCAAAATACGATTTCCACCAAATTTGGCTGGAAATATTTGTCCGTAACGTACAATCGACTGATCGATCATTCGCGAGAGGACGTGCATTTTCCTAATTGTTATAAACATTTAAAAAATTAGTTTTTATCGTTTATTGCACCTTACGCCTAAACGCAGAATACGATTTCCACCAAATTTGGCTGGAAATATCTTGTCCTAACGTACAATCGACTGATCGATCATTCGCGAGAGGACGTGCATTTTCCTAATTGTTATAAACATTTAAAAAATTAGTTTTTATCGTTTATTGCACCTCACGCCTAAACGCAGAATATGATTTCCACCAAATTTGGCTTGAAATATCTTGTCCTAACGTACAATCGACTGATCGATCATTCGCGAGAGGACGTGCATTTTCTTAATTGTTATAAACATTTAAATAATTAGTTTTTATCGTTTATTGCACCTCACGCCTAAACGCAGAATACGATTTCCACCAAATTTGGCTGGAAATATCTTGTCGTAACGTACAATCGACTGATCGATCCTTCGCGAGAGAACGTGCATTTTTCTAATTGTTATAAACATTTAAAAAATTAGTTTTTATCGTTTATTGCACCTCACGCCTAAACGCAGAATACGATTTCCACCAAATTTGGCTGGAAATATCTTGTCGTAACGTACAATCGACTGATCGCTCACTCCTCGCTCACTCACTCGTTCACTCCTGGCTCACTCCCGGCTCACTCCTGGCTCACTCCCGGCTCACTCCCGGCTCACTCCCGGCTCACTCCCGGCTCACTCCCGGCTCACTCCCGACTCACTCCCGGCTCACTCCCGGCTCACTCCCGGTTCACTCCCGGTTCACTCCCGACTCACTCCCGGCTCACTCCCGACTCACTCCTGGCTCACTCCCGGCTCACTCCCGGCTCACTCCCGGCTCACTCCCGACTCACTCCCGGTTCACTCCCGACTCACTCCCGGCTCACTCCCGGCTCACTCCCGGCTCACTCCCGGCTCACTCCCGGCTTGCTCCCGGCTTACTCCCGGTTCACTCCCGACTCACTCCCGGCTCACTCCCGGCTCACTCCCGACTCACTCCCGACTCACTCCCGGCTCACTCCCGGCTTACTCCCGGCTTACTCCCGGTTCACTCCCGGCTTGCTCCCGGCTTACTCCCGGTTCACTCCCGGCTCACTCCCGGCTTGCTCCCGGCTTACTCCCGGTTCACTCCCGACTCACTCCCGGCTCACTCCCGGCTTGCTCCCGGCTCACTCCCGACTCACTCCCAGCTCACTCCCGACTCACTCCCGACTCACTCCCGGCTCACTCCCGGCTCACTCCCGACTCACTCCCGACTCACTCCCGGCTCACTCCCGGCTCACTCCCGGCTCGCTCCCGGCTCACTCCCGGTTCACTCCCGACTCACTCCCGGCTCACTCCCGGCTCACTCCCGGCTCACTCCCGGCTCACTCCCGGCTTGCTCCCGGCTTACTCCCGGTTCACTCCCGACTCACTCCCGGCTCACTCCCGGCTCACTCCCGACTCACTCCCGACTCACTCCCGGCTCACTCCCGGCTTACTCCCGGCTTACTCCCGGTTCACTCCCGGCTTGCTCCCGGCTTACTCCCGGTTCACTCCCGGCTCACTCCCGGCTTGCTCCCGGCTTACTCCCGGTTCACTCCCGACTCACTCCCGGCTCACTCCCGGCTTGCTCCCGGCTCACTCCCGACTCACTCCCAGCTCACTCCCGACTCACTCCCGACTCACTCCCGGCTCACTCCCGGCTCACTCCCGACTCACTCCCGACTCACTCCCGGCTCACTCCCGGCTCACTCCCGGCTCGCTCCCGGCTCACTCCCGACTCACTCCCGGCTCACTCCCGGCTCACTCCCGGCTTGCTCCCGGCTTACTCCCGGTTCACTCCCGACTCACTCCCGGCTCACTCCCGGCTCACTCCCGACTCACTCCCGACTCACTCCCGGCTCACTCCCGGCTTACTCCCGGCTTACTCCCGGTTCACTCCCGGCTTGCTCCCGGCTTACTCCCGGCTTACTCCCGGTTCACTCCCGACTCACTCCCGGCTCACTCCCGGCTCACTCCCGACTCACTCCCGGCTCACTCCCGGCTCACTCCCGGCTCGCTCCCGACTCACTCCCAGCTCACTCCCGGCTCACTCCCGGCTTGCTCCCGGCTTACTCCCGGTTCACTCCCGACTCACTCCCGGCTCACTCCCGACTCACTCCCGGCTCACTCCCGGCTTACTCCCGATTCACTCCCGGCTCACTCCCGACTCACTCACGGCTCACTCCCGGTTCACTCCCAGCTTACTCCCGGTTCACTCCCGGCTCACTCCTCGCTCACTCCCGACTCACTCCCGGCTCACTCCCGGCTCACTCCCGGCTCACTCCCGGCTTACTCCCGGCTTACTCCCGGTTCACTCCCGACTCACTCCCGGCTCACTCCCGACTCACTCCCAGCTCACTCCCGGCTCACTCCCGGCTTGCTCCCGGCTTACTCCCGGTTCACTCCCGACTCACTCCCGGCTCACTCCCGACTCACTCCCGGCTCACTCCCGACTCACTCCCGGCTCACTCCCGACTCACTCCCGGCTCACTCCCGGCTTACTCCCGGCTCACTCCCGACTCACTCACGGCTCACTCCCGGTTCACTCCCAGCTTACTCCCGGTTCACTCCCGGCTCACTCCTCGCTCACTCCCGACTCACTCCCGGCTCACTCCCGACTCACTCACGGCTTACTCCCGGTTCACTCCCGACTCACTCCCGGCTCACTCCCGACTCACTCCCGGCTCACTCCCGGCTCACTCCCGGCTTACTCCCGGCTTACTCCCGGTTCACTCCCGACTCACTCCCGGCTCACTCCCGGCTCACTCCCGACTCACTCCCGGCTCACTCCCGGCTCACTCCCGGCTTACTCCCGGTTCACTCCCGGCTCACTCCCGACTCACTCCCGGCTCACTCCCGGCTTACTCCCGGCTTACTCCCGGTTCACTCCCGACTCACTCCCGGCTCACTCCCGGCTCACTCCCGACTCACTCCCGGCTCACTCCCGGCTCACTCCCGGCTCACTCCCGGCTCACTCCCGGCTTACTCCCGGCTTACTCCCGGTTCACTCCCGACTCACTCCCGGCTTACTCCCGGTTCACTCCCGGCTCACTCCCGACTCACTCACGGCTCACTCCCGGCTCACTCCCGGCTCACTCAGGTCGCAACCTTGATCAGCCTCTTTCACAGATTTTTCAAAATCTGATACAGTGTTAATTCAGTACTTTGTGTACTGCCCGAATACGATTCTTCGATCACGTGCTTTACGTTGTCACGCGCAGAACCGGATATACGCGAGAAGTATCCCGAAAGAGACAGCGACCGGTCAAGAACGCCGACGAAACGCAGCCACCCATTTGAACGGCAGCGCACCTTACCTCGTTCACCTTCGTTTCCGAGTTCATTAAGAAGAGCACTAAATTATTATCTTCTTTTTCTACAGATTGAAATAATAATTGCACGCCATATTAGGCAGTGCACATCGAAGATGTTTACGGTTAGAGTGAATATGATATCTTTCATCTATCAGAGGTATGACTTGACGCGCTTAAAATAGATCTTAATTAGTCCACCGATTACTTGATTCGTTTTAATTCTGAGCACTTTATTTATCTGAAAGAAATCATACCTGACGTACGAAAAAAGAATTAGAAAAAATTACACGCGTTAGATGCGTCAGCGAAGAGAAACTTATTCACCGAAAAAAATGTATTCTCGAAAGAAGAGGATTGTGTACATTACAAGTCCTCTTAACATATATTTCTAAGATGTAAAAATATTCTTCTTTCCTAAAAAACAAACTTCTGTATAAAAATTTGGTATTCTCAGCAATTATATAGTGTGATATTTAGAGCTCAAAAGCAAGCACACTATACAATATAATATTGAAGTAATGAATGAAACACTGTAATGAAATGATAAAAGTAGCTTGAAGAGATATTCATCTTAGACAACATATGCATTTTGAAAAATAGTATTGTTAATGTTTTTAATTAGTTTATTTTTACATTTAACCTTTATAATTGGCTAAAAATAATGCGTGTTCTAATACTTTAAAATTACGTTTCTTTTTATATATTTGTAAAAAAATTAGTCCTCTAGTAAATCCTACATAGAATCTTACTAATCAATCCTTGAAAATTACTTGCTAATTTTTATTTGCTACTAATTCTTTAGGAGAATTTTTTGTAAAGTTAAAAGAATCTTTTTATGTCTCTTTTGGAAGAGACTATTACAAAAATAATAAACAAATTTTTAGGTAGAGAATTTTTTCGGTTGTTTCTCATCTAAAACTGAAAATACGCGCTCCATGAAGAGACGTCGAAACGAGGGCGAGGGCATTAACTTGATTCGCGTCCATTCACAGATCCTTTCGCAATGACGGGATCATCTTTTAAGACCAGCCGCACCTGCATATTGTTTAATAACTCGTCGGATAAATCCGTCTGTCCGAGACATCGTAATGCACCTCGTGGTACCCACGCGAATTCCTGCGTGAATTCCACCTTATTAACCGATATATCGCCGTGTTGTAGATTTCGCACAAGCGTGGTCGAAATATAGATCACAATCGCGTACCTTGTTGGCTTTGATCAAGGTACGTTCACCTCCGCTTCGGAGAGCGCTCTGGGCGTTTTGATTTTAATTAGTCCCACTCATCAAAAAAAATTTTTTTTATCTAGGAACAAGTTGATATCTTGTGTTCGCGAAGAATAATATGCAATATAATTTGCAATATGACAGAATAAAGCGAAGAGGTTGTATTAAAATAGAGATTTCTTTAATAGTATATGTATATAAAATATTAAGTAATTTAATATTAAATTCTATCTAATTCTTAAATTTTATCTTTGTCGAATCTTATCGCCTAATTTTTAATATTAGGAGTTTGAATTTTACACGGAAAGAATTTTCTTTTACAATCTATCTTCAAAATTATCGTAATTATGAGACAATGCATAGAAAAAAAATTGTCTGAAATCTACAATCTACTATCTGAAATCTGTAATTATTATCTTATATATAAACAAGCATATAAAATCTTTTTTAAAAAATTTGATAATTTGGAACAGATATAACTTGTTCACATAAAGAAATTAATTGTGTATAATTTTATCAAAAACATTTACTTTTTTGTTAATCAAAATTTAAAAATAATTTCCATGAATAAAGAAGAAAAACTGTCGCACATGACTTTTCTGCGTAAGAATTATAGAAATTTTTAAAAAAGTTTCTATAATTTTTATTAAATTTAGTATAAAAAAATTCGTTCCGTGAATTAAAAGTTCATTAATTATCCATTTATAACTAATCGAGAGATAACGTATTGTTATTTTATGAATTTTCAGTTTAAACATCTTCCAATTATTAATCGTAATTCACAGATACGATTTATATCGTAGATACACTATATAAGAATTCCTTCTAATTCAATTTCTAATATCCTGCAGTCGAGAATAAACGTGCGGCTTCTTGCGGACGATCTGCGCGAAGATACAATACATTTGCATGATAAATGGAACTGCGAGAAATAATCAATATAGCGAAGTAACGACTTTGTTAGCGCACGGAGGAATCGTTCGATCTCAGGTGTCAGCGTGACAAAATAAATTACCCCGAACGCCGCTCATACCGATAAACCAATCGTACAGATATATTAGCGCCATTCATCGTGGTCGAGCCAATCTCAAGAGAAAAAAAGGAGCGAGGAATTCGTTATCCGTGATAAAAACAATCCCGCGGGTGCGCGCTGTTTGTAATTGATTGTGGACCTTGACGCGTCCCCTGATAAACTTCGCGCGCCTCGATAATAAATGCATCTCCGAAAGCAGATGAAAAAAAATGATACGCTACACAAAAAATATCCGACACAAGAAAGAAAGAGAGAGAAAAAGAGAGGCAGTTTGACGTGTCTAATTTAGCCACGCTAAAAGATTATCAATCATCGCGCGTATTAAGCGCCGTAACACGAGCGGCGATCATCGCTCCTTCATTTAATAAACGTTGCCGTCGCGTGGGATGCGTCGATTAAATGAGAGTGCACTCGTAAAAAACGTGCGTGCGTGCGCGAGCGAGCAGATACTCGCGGAATGACTCGACACGCCGTCACCGCGCCGGTGACCTCACGCCGTGGTGTCCACACGGCAGTACGTGTTCCCCTTTCAACAGGTATAACCACCGACATTCTCTCTATTCCGCCGACCGGCAGGCCAGCGCTTGGCTCGCACCTTTTAGCATCTCGTTGCCCGGCCGCTGATACAAATCGGCTGATATTAATCCTCTACGTATATTTACTTCACGCGCGCTCTCTAGCGATTTATGAGAACGCGCACGAGCCGAGGACAGTATGATTAATCCCGAAACAAAGTATCGAGTAAACATTGAACCCGCACATCCGTGGATGTTGTTTGGCGATCGATAATCATCCCGAGGGGTCGAGTGTTAATCTCCCATAAAGAGTTAACCGTAGCGGCCGAACGACTGTGTTTAGCATGTCGCCTTTTTTTTAGCAAATATATGTATATCGTTTCGAGAAAATTGAGATTTGCTGAGATGGTTGGTAAAATTCTCTTGAGTATCAATAATACGTGGAAACCGCGCTACGAACATCTTTGTGTTTTAATTAATACATTGCGTATATGTACCAACTTTAGAACAAATAACAAATCACGTTTTATAGACTATATACTTAACTTTTTAAAAATAATTATATAATAATTAATTTTAATTTAAAGGTCATTAATATTTAATTAAGGTTATACTGTAAACGTAATCTGGATTTTAATATTAAAATGCCAATATTAGACTTGAGATAATTTGAACACCTGAATTTGACTGATCGAACAATTATTATTTTAAACATGTTGATATTATAGTATCTGAATATATAGATTTGATGCGCCAATCGTAAAATTGCTTTACATTATACACAACATAATAGCCACAAATGTCGTATAAGTTGAAATCATTCTTTTTACTTTTCGTTTGAATTCGAATTATTATGACGTAGATTATGACAATTGTTGTAATAAAAAGTGATATTTTGTCTAAATTTTGTATAAAAAGTGTCGAATGTTTAAACAAATACCGTCAATGTGCTCATATGAGATTAATGTGCGAAACTTGAGTAAAGTCAGCGATTAGCTATAACTGATTTTAGTATTTTGAAACATCAGATTTAATGGAAACCTGTCATTTAACACAGATTTGAGTAAAAGAGCTGAAAGATGAAAAGTGTGGTTGAACTCTTCGTGTATCGAATATGCATGTAACACTTAGATAATCTTAGCGTTCGAAATATTCGCGACACAGTTACATTCAATCGTAACACGTGTTTGTACGATGGCGAGCAGAATTGGCGCGTCTATTCTCGAAGCACGAGCGCATTTCCCATCATCGCTGCAACAGTATGGCACTGGTGATACCGGTTTGCCGATCTCAGCCTCTTTATTCAGAGTAACTCTCAGTCTCCTTCTCCGTTTCCTCCTCCTTCTTCTCCACCTCCGCCTCCTTCTTTTCCTCCTTCTTCTCTTAACCTTCCGTTTCGCAATCGCGGGTTATACGATAAGTAATAAAAGCGAGGATAAAGTTCTGCAAAATGCGCTGTAAATCGCCGACGAAATAATCGTCGGAGCAGCGCCGTCAGTAAAATAACTCACCGAGAAACAGATATGGTAACGTTCATTCCGAACGTCGAATCTGAACTCGCTCTGACAGAATGAACTTTTACGTTGTGTTTTTCTTTCTTTTCGCTCCCCCTCCCCTCTCTCTACCTCTCCCGAAATGCTGTCATTAGTCGTAACGCGACTTCTTCGTTGGCGATATTGAAATTCGGAGTTTAAGTGAAAAGTGTCGACGACGGAGTCGGGCGAAAAAATAAATGCGTCGCCGCACGTATCGTAAAGTAGCCCGCGTGTACACCCACGCTGCAGGTCTCTCCTGCCACCCTTCTCCTGTCACCTACACCGTACCCCACCCAGCTTCGTTTCTCTCGTGGAGAGGCGCGATCGGTAGCGGTTTCGCATGCACATTCTGTTTGCATGGGTCCACGTATAAAAATAGAATCGCTCTTATACGACCGAAAAAATTTGAACGACACAGAAAGTGCAAAGTACGGAGAATTGTAGGGAATCGTGCCTTCGAATATTAACGTGCACAAATTATTTTTTTTTTCAATAATGATAATAATTTGAAATTGTTTTCAATAATTTTATTAAGTTAATTATTATTACCCTTTTCAACCGTAAATTAGTTATTAAAGTCCTACACGCATCGCGGAAATTGTTAATTACACGTTTAACGGTTGGTCTTTTAATCGCGTTATCCTTCGCGTTTGAATTGCGAATTAAAGCGATTCTTTGAAATCAAATGATAAAATGAAATGACTGCGGGGTCCCTGGACAATCGCGCGGCGAGCGGCGGCGGTGCGCTTAATCTTAACCCTTCTACCGTCACTCGAGTCGTGCGTGGCAAGGACGGCAGCGACCTTCCCGGAGTTGCAAAAATCCGACGGCGCGCCGCAACACGAAACACGATGCGCCGTGCAACGCAACGGCGAGAGAGCCCGGCAATAAAAATCAAGCTCGGGGAGTCCGGACGGACACTTTTATACTCGCAATCTTTAAATTCGTGCAAAAGTTTTACGCCGCGCCGTAGCCCGCATAAGGAGCCCGAGATATGCACGAAAAAAAGAGAGAGAGAGAGAGGAGAAACGTAATTCTTCCGTCTCTCTTGGTGCTGTTCCGCGCGCAGCCATCGCGCCACGGTATCGCGTAATAACCCCATTAAAACATGCGTCGCGAGAAACATGTACTTTGTCGGCCGATACGCATCGATAGCTAATCGAAATTACGGCGTGTTCGTGAAATTATTTTCTTTAATTTGCCCCGACACGGGATTAAAGTAATTCCCGGCACGTCGTCCTTAAGTTTTCCGAAACACGTCCGCGCCTCTTATCTCGACTCCGCGAACGTCGTCCGGATTGTAAGAGGATCCATGGGTGTCGTAGGAATTCCCTAGGACGTACGTTTTAAATTTTCTTACGCTCGCTGTTTCCAATTAGAATTAATTTATCTGTCGTGTAACTGTTTTTCTTTATATTATATTTCGAATTTTTTCGAGTTATTTTTATATATTTAGCTATTTTTTTATAATTGCTTATTACAATGCACCAGACTTGTTATCATTTATTTTTAAATTTATTTGGTAAAATGTTTTCTGAAATTTGCTCCACAAAAGTATTTGGATTATTTAAAAAATCTCGTAAATCAATTTTGGTCAAAATTAAGGTATAAGGGGGGTTAGAATTAGAGGAGATTGATATGCAATATTTTCAATTTCCTTAATTGGGGAAACACCATAAGCCACTGATTTTATTTTTTGGATTTATACTCTATGAGAATAAGAAAAATAAGTTTTTGTAAATCACATATTTTTCAACAATAAAAATAATTTTTTTTTTTTTTTTTTTTTTTAGATATCCATTATTTTATAACATTCTTAGAAAAGTATTACTCAATTCACAAAATTCTCTAATTAAATAAAAATCCATTTATATGTACAAAAATACTCATTTTATTGATAAACAGTATAATAAGTCTAACCATTTGAAATTAGTTTTTTAGGAAGGGGGGAAATAAAGTTTAACAGTAAGTACTTTTCATTCAATTCAATGTACGAAAGATAATAAAGCATTTTTACATATTTTTAATTATTTTTAATGTAACTTCAAAAATATTGTAAGATTTTTTAATTTTATTTATAATTCTTTTTAAATTACCAATTCGTTTATTTTTTAAACAAATTATGTGTTTAAAGATGTCAAGCAGTACGCGTACGTTTCCTCGTACGTCTTTTGCGTGCGTCGCTGGAACCCTTCTTCCCTTTTTCTGCGTGCATGTCCCCGGGCATTCGCGTAATAAGAGATAAATTAGGCATTCATGTTAGCGCGCGCGGCGCAGCAGCGGCGGTAGCCGCTATCTCTCGGACGCGGATTCCCGGCACGTGAGAAGCACGCACGCCTAATTGTCGTCGGGACGGCCGTCGAATATTTAAAACGATAGCGGTGTTGCACGGCTCATTACATCTCTTCCTCGTTTCCCGCGTCCTTCCGCGCGAACCTCCGAATTTTTCTCGCGTTTTTTTTTTCACGCTGTCAGTGCGTCGAAAAATCAAACTTTTTTAAATCAAATTCTTTAGCAGACAATTTGCAGAACGTCAAAATATACTTAATCATCCGAAACTTTTTCTGTAGGCAAGCATGCGTCTATCTTTATTTTTTTTTTCCCCTAAATAAATAAAGACAGACATATATTTACTTTACCTGATAGGCAATTTTATCAAGAAGTTGAAACTACCAGCCCTAGGATATATAGATTTATTGGGGAGAAAAGATAAACGGTGTGTGTCTTCAGCTGATTTTCTCTCACACAAAAAATCAGCTGAAACGGACGGACCTATTGTCTCCGCGTCCGAAACTGCGCGTCGACTAAGCGAAACCCATCATCGGTCAAGATCGCATGATCGTTAAGTCACGTAGCCTCGACGATGATCACTATAATCATAATACGTGAATGTAGATTGTCCCTGCGTACGTACCGCAAGTATTTCAAGTGTGAATGGCCACCATTGACACTTGGCGAGGGGAAAAAGAAAATGGCTAAAATTGCCTCAAGGTTCGCATAAAAATAGTCACAAAATTCCTGAACTCTGACGAGGGCTGCACGAATATGTAAACAGATAACGAAGCGCCGGTTTTTCCCCGTGGTAATTATTACCTGGGCTCTTCTTTCTTTTTCTCTTCGCACTTCGTGTCAATACGTGCGCTTGTGTTTTCTTCCAAGATTCTCTCACCTACGAACCTACATCTTTGCGCGAATATACGATTCCGTTTCCTTTCCGTCGTCGTCGATCGTCGGATCGATGCAGCGCTCGCTATTGTTTGCAAATGCAATGTAACGGTTCCAGCATTATTAGACATTAGTAGAACTTTCGCCTACCGTGCGGCGAATCCCCGCGACGAGAGCGAGGATCTCCCTGATAAATTGTCCGCATGAATATCATATTTGTGACGTTGGGCTCCTTTACCTCGTCAAGGTCGCGTTTTACAAAGCAACTCGAGCACGCAGGTATCTCATTACGCTCGCAATAGCCGCGTACCTTATTATGTAGGTGTAGAACCCACGGCGAGCCTACGGTGAGAGGAAATCGATTAAGGACGCGATCGATAAGGCTGGTGACTAAAAATCAGAATGAATGATAATTACCTGCGTCCTCTGGGCAACGCGTAATTTATGCTCGCAATTGAAAGTCACGGAACGTGGCACGAATCGTAAGTATAGCGAGAACGCTGCGGACTGCGCTACGATTAGTCGATCAGGACCTGAAAGAATCATTTGTCATTTTAAGTAAGGTAAATCTTCTTTAAGAATTGAGTTTTATAGCGACTAGAACGACTTTAATAGTGCCACTTTGGCTCCGCTAGTTGTTTCATTTTTTTTATTATTTAATACAGAATATTGAAAATATATATGAATTTAATAAAATATAATTTTAACGATAGGGTAAAATGGCCTACAGTAGCTTAAATATCGAAGATTTAATCCTCAAATGCTTGCGTGACTATATAAAGTATATTACTATATAATTATTTTTACTTGAATTCTTAAGGAATCTACTTACTATTATAATATATATTAAAAGTGAAACTTTAATCTTCTAATTAAAAAAAGCATTTAGGATCGAAAATTTCCAGTACTTGAGGATTCAGCTAGTATAATTGAATCATGTACAAATAATATTAAAATAACTCCTCGCTAATTAAAGACTAAGATTAAATTGACATCTTTGGTAGTTTTAAAAATACCATCGACTGGAGTTAAAGGAATATTCTAGTTTAGAAACTCGTTACATTTAGGAATTAATATAAATTTAATAAAAATTAAGCTGAAATGATTAAGTTTTGTGTGTTTGGATGTATATTTATTTATACTTTAAGTAATTTTTTTAAAACGCTGAATTACTAACCAAATATAATCCTATCTGCAATAATTACGCTAGTTTTAATCATCTGAAATAAATAATCTTTTTTTTAGTTATAAAAGTGTAGTCATATAGCGTACAAAAATTAAACATGCAATACTTTTTTGCGGATTATCAGTTGAAAAATTCCAATTTTAATTTTTTAGGAACGCCATTTCTTTAAAAAACTTAATTTATCTTTTTAATTTTAAGATAAGATATAACACATTCTTGTAAATTAAAAAAATTTGAATTGTTTGAATTTGCAATTTACATTGCAGATAAACATAAATAGTCTGCAGCTGCCACAAATGTTGACAAATTATTTGAAAAATTTTTTGGAATCATTAAACCACAAATATGTATGCAAATCTAAATTAATAGGTTTTTTTATTTAATCCCCAAAAATAAACGAAACGAATACGAAAAGATCTCTAGATTAGAATACCCCCATAAAGAATTATTTATAACACTATATAAATTGAAATACTAATCTGACGTAGTATCATAAAAGATTTTGAGATTTTATTAATTTTATCAAATGTGAGCGTAAATCGAATCTCCTTCCATTATGCGTATGATCGAGTTATATTTTCGTACAACTGCTCAGAAAAAATTCCGACTCGCGAGAGGAGCAGGAAGTAATACGCTGCGGCAGTCAAGACGTGTCCACGACGAACCCGCTGTAAAAATGTACGAGATTTTCATCGGGAGAGTGGCTGTCGTTGGAGGACTTTACGAGCGACCAGGTCGGGTAATTTATAAATCGCACGGATGCACACCTGCCTGTGTCCTTCGTGCAAAACGCAGGACGCATAAAAGCGGTTTATCGTTTCTCGGCGCGGATTCGACGTGGAGCCGACACGATCTCATCGTTGCTCGCGGTTTTGTTCCTCTTCTTATGGAAAAGTAGGAGGGCATGAGGCATTCGCGAGCTTGTCCGGCGGTTCCGCGGGCGTTTAACGACGTTGCAAAAGACTAAAATGTTATATCCTGTTAATGTTACACCAGGACTCTTTACTTGAATATTACGGTAATTTGGGCAATGATACAGCTTTATTTGCGTGTTTTTGTTTATTCGTATAATCACCGGTAAACTGAACCCTCGGTGTTTTCTACTGTCTTCATTACGATTGCCCCCATCGCAACATAATTGAAATCTTAATATAAATTTTATACTCAATTATAATGTAGATACAAAGTTTAGTGATAAATTTATGTAAGTGCCAATGTTGTAAGAAATACATCTTTTAATCTAATTAAATTTACAGTTATATTGGAAGAAAAATGTAACCAAATACAGGCATAGATACACATTTATGAAAAACTAAATATAGATTCTTTTGTGGTGATTGTGATATAAGTTGCGATAATAATACGATAATTATAAATTTAAATTAAATGTCGTTAAATGCCTGCATATGATAATTTAAAGAAGCCGTATCAAGCGTGAGTAAATCATGAAATATTTCGTAACAACGCCGACATTATGAAAAGATTAATAAAAGATAACATTTTTATTAATCGAACATTTTCTTAAGCAACAATATACATCCAAAAATATATTAATTTATATACCGCTACGCGGTAATAAATTTATATCAAAAAGGTTTTTGAAACAAATTTTAAAATGAGTTTTTTACTGTTTTTAAGCTTTTATCTGATTAACGAACTATGCAAGAATGCAATGATTTTATTATCCCTCAATCCTTGCAGAATTAATAACACTATACGATTCTAAGGAAGGTAAATTCTTTTACTATTAAATAAATATTATTCCAAGATGAATAAAAATAGCAGTGTTGAACAATCGTGTAATTTTTTTTCAGGTACTGCTTCAAGCGGCACTGGTCTGGGAGAAAGCGCAGGGCGCTCCAGCGAAGAAGGGCGACATACTCGCCGGTACGGAATTCCTTTCGGTCTTCATAAACGGCGCCATGGCGACGCCGCCGCAACGGCGCCGGGGTTTCCGACCACGAGGTGGTCATCAGGCGGCCGCGGGTGACAGCGCAACCGCCGAGTCGCATCAACACGAAGCGTCGATTTATCGGATATCCAAAAACCCGAGCGGCGGCCGATCGATTTCGGTGCCGAGGCCGCAGACGAGCGGCCGCGAGGAGGTCGTTCGTTTCTATCCCATAAATCAAAAAACACTGGGTCACCGGCAGCAGAATCTGGCGTCGTTGATCGACGACCTGAGCACGCCGGGCGGCATAAGCTCGACACGTTTGTCGCCCTCGAGCGCGGCGACGACGATAACGAGCACGCCAACGTTGATTCACCAAGATCGAACGATCTCGAGGTCGAATGGGACCAATGGATCCGTCAGCACCGGAGGCAGAGGTGTCAGCCGGCAAAAGGTGATCGGCGTCAGTGTTACGTCCACGGTCGAGGCCACGCCGTACAAAGTACGCGTCGAGCATTACGACAGCGCTGACGCCGCGACAGTCGCGCGGCCGTCAAGTTTGGAATCTGCTGCAAACAGAGAAGTCACTGGCGAGTCCAGGGAGCCAAGCAGAAGTACGACGAGGGGCACCAGCAGGCCGTCGGCGCCATCACCGTCCACGACGACGACGACGACGACGACTACCACGACCACCACGACGACTACGATGACGCCCCCGGGTCGATTCGTCACCGAGGAGCTCAGCAACATCGTCTCGGAATCAAACAGGAGCGAGTTCTCCGTCGACGAGGACTCGCCGAGAACAAGCTGGCGCAGCCGCGTGACCATGACACCGCGAATTCAACAGGTCCCCGCAAGGAGTCACCATCAGGACGAAGACGTCGACGAGGCCGGCCGGATCATCGACGTCGACGCGATTACCCTGCCGACGGAGGAGAATTACGAGCTACCTGTAGTGAACTCGGAACAGCGAGAGTTGAACGAGGAACTGCCGGAGGCGGTGTCGTCGTCGGATCGGACGCTTCAAGGACGCAAAATGGGACGTCACTACGACGGGTCGCTCTACAATCGCCCGGGCCCGAAAATGTACGGCCAGTCGTCGAAGGCGTACAAAGCTCCGCGAACCTATAATGAGCCGGCTAAGGTGTACGGCGAGCCGGCCAAGGTGTACGGTGAACCTGAGCGAGTGTACGGGGAGCCGGCGAAAGTGTACGGCGAACCGGCTAAGGTCTACAGCGAACCGGCCAAGGTCTACAGCGAGCCCGCGAAAGTCTACAGCGAGCCCGCCAAAGTCTACGGCGAGCCGGAGAAAGTCTACTCCGAGCCGTCCAAGATCTATTCGGAGCCAGCCAAAGTCTACTCCGAGCCGGCCAAGGTCTACTCACAGCCGGCCAAGGTGTACGGCGAGCCCAGCAAGGTGTACGACTCTGCGGGCCAGCCGGTCGATCGTCAGCAGGAGGACGGCGAGCCCGACGAGCAAAACTACGAGATCGACGAGTCGGTCAGCGTCGGCAGCAACGGCAACGTTCATGGGCCGCAGTTGGTGGTCACGGAGGAAACCCCGGGCGCGACTGAGGACGGTCACAAGGTCGGCTACGTGGTGGAGGGTAGGAACTACAGGAAGTACAGGGTCGAGGAGAGAACGCCGGACGGCTTCATCGTGGGCGAGTACGGCGTCGTTAGTCACGACGACGGCTCGCTGCGCGGCGTCAGGTACACCGCCGACGGCACCATTAATCCCCAGCTCATCTACGACGCCCTGATGAAGTTCCTCGCATTGTGAGCGCGTGATAAAAGAGGAGGAAGGTGAAAGGAAGGGAAACGAGTCGACGAATTGCTGGAGCGATTTCCTATGGTTTATAATCCGTTTCAAAAATCGGGAACAATTCGATCTGCCAACACTATATCTCCATTGCTATTGTCATCCAGACAATAGTCCTTTTAGATCGTTCCACGTCAGCTAGTGACAGCGTATGGATTGTGGGAGCTACCATTGTTTCTTTCTTCAGGAAGACTCGATTCCGCGATTGCGTCGAAGTTGCGGGCTTCCTCGAGATGGCTTCGGCGATGTCGTCGACGAGACGAACACGACTGATTCTTTTGCTCTTGCCAACTCAACTGCCTCAACAATTAATTTTAAGGACGACGATTTAGATTCTAAGGATGAGCTCGCATACAACCGGGGCGACCTGTGCGCGCCGCTGCCGTCGACCCGAGAATTGAAAGGTCGACCGCGACCGACGCACGAAAGTCGATACTCAGTCATTGCGAAACGCTGACAGATGAAAGTTATTCTTTGGACGGCGAAAGTACGAACTTTTGTGTGCGGTGCTGCTCGATGGCCTTTGACGTGATTGTGGCAACCAATCGACGAGTGGTTGTCGAACGCTTTTCTTACGAGCTCTATTCTCGCGAGAATTCTCTTGAAGTGAGGAAAACGCGGCTACTCGCGGGGAAACCCACTAAAGGTATATTTCAGTGCGTAAAAAGCGCTTGGGTAGCACGACACGCATCATCAAACTGAACGCGCGATAATAATTTTCCGACTGCAAACTTACGACGTTTAATGTAATTTGACCTAAAGCACGATAACAGATTCGTAAGCGTCGTTCATTATCACAGTTATGAGATAAAATCGTGCTTGACGGAAATGTCGAAGAGATGTCCGGTCCCGATATAACGATTTTAAGCTTACCGACGATGATTTCCCACGTGCGCACATCGATACGTGTCTTCGCAACTGAATGTCTCTCACATAATGAGAATCCGTACCCACCTTTGTGCATCCTTCTCGAGGATGTAGCCGCGATCGACCCTCGATCCTTGATCTCTGATCTCCGATCTCCGGAGAAAGAAAATCTTGAATCGCGGAGGCTCGGGCCCCATTTTTTTGAATGCAGCAAATACTCTGGATGAAAACGTGCATTTTTAACGACAATGCATAGAAATAATTTATGATGTCTCCCTGCATACCGATGATCTTTCCGTCAACTTTTTAAAGTAATAAACGTCAGAGATCCTCGATCGATCGACATGATACAATCTTGTTGTGGCACTAAAGAATAAATTTGTTATGTATCGAAGAGAAACATCACAGTGTCAATTTATCTGAGATTAATTTAATCGCCGAACGGGATTAAACAAATTTTGTTATCCGCTATTGTGCCGCAGTTAACGCTGGAACATTCGAAGTTATCGTTTTTTTTTACTTTCGTAATATTTATTTCTACTAATACAGATAAACTTTGATCTGGATTTAATTTATTTTTTTATTTTTTTAAGACATTTAATAAAAACACAAAATGTAAAACAAACAGCCTTTAAATAAAATAAATAAAAGTACATAATATTTTATAAGAAATATATAGTCAAAATTATATTTTAACAGATAAATTGCATCTGAATGTTCTAACGTTGACAGCCTCTGAAATCGTCGGCTAAGGCCCAGTTCCACTAACACAGGTTCAATAGACGAATTTATTTCACACAAAACAAATTCTTCTATTGAACAATGTTTTTTAAACTCTAGTTAAACGAAGTTGTGGAACTCGGTCTGCGAGTCGCCTTCATGCGATCACTTTAAGGGCGGTCACGCTTCTGCGATGAAGAGGTAGACGAGGAAGTTGCAACTGCTAGGGCCCCTCGAATTGACGGTTTTCTGTCAAAATTAGCCAGCGGGCCCCGCAGCTGCGATGGACGGACCGACTTGTCGCGGCAGCGTCTCCGCGCGTGTATCCTAGTTCCATAAGTTCCCTTAGATCTTAAGGCTGACAAAGGAAGTATCTCAATCAGCGAGAAAGCTCGTCCTTTCTCCGTAGCGTCGATTATATATTACTTAGCGATTTACAACTAGCTCGTTCTCTCTCACATTACCTCAGTCCTTTGAGATAGTTCCTCTCGCCACGCAATATCCCGCGAGCACATTCATATCCTACGCCTCGCGAAGTATTCCGCGGGTATAGCACATTACAGGGCGTTCCGAAATCGTCTTTGTTTCTCCGATTAACGAGGGAAAATAAATTTCAAGTCTATCGATGATGGGAAGGAGACGAAATAGGAAGCAGCGACGGTAATTTCTGAAGCAGCCTGTGTACGGATATGTATCTTGCGTATTGCTCATGTTCGTAGGCCTACAAAGGTCTCGGCTATATTTTACTTTATATATATTCTTCCGTATGTACATTTTTTAATGCCAATATGCTACAGACGGTATCTCTAAGAATTCTCTTATATAAAGCATGCATCCTAGATAATATTTACAATAAAAGTACTATGTAATGCTGTGTGCAAGCCATTGCCGTTTTTCAACAGCAACTTTGTAATAAATCCATTGCCATGAAGAAAATATCCTGATTATTATAATCCGAGTAAGATTTCTGCGTTCAGCGAATTTATTAATTTAGTATCTCGACCTTTTCCTAATACACTTAATTCTTTTTACTCTTTTTCAATGTTGCATTTATTGTCGAGCTCTAAATGATTATTCTAAGAAATATTTGTAAAAAATTAAAAAATATATAAATTATCAGTTATATTATTACGAATCTCTTAAAATTTTATGATTTTTGTTATTTAACCAGTGTTTATATCTAATTTGTACACCTATAATACAAAACTTTGGTCGAATATTGATCTTTTATTAATAAGTGCATAATATTATTTTGCGAAATTATGAAAAAAATGTGATCGAATTTTTATCTGCTAAGTATGCCATAAAGATTTGATTTATAACTCCATTACCGTCCGGAAGATAAGTCGATAATGCACGCATCATGAATATGAAACGACCGGATCAGCACAAATAAGGAGCCATTGATCGTTGTAGATATATGGATGAAACCAAGAGAAGTTTTTAATGATCTTTTTTTTTACATACGTTTACTGTACAATATTCGTTTTTCACAAAGGTCCTAGTTACCAGGATCTTGGAGATGTACGCCGAATTACAATAATATCGCAATTATTTTGACGAATTATGTTTGCAGTGAAACTTCTTCAATTCGAAGCGACAAGTATGACGGACTTGCCCAAATTTATTATCAACATTTTTGTATTTCTTTAATTATATCAACACTTTTTAAATATTCTTTATATTTGAAAAAAGAAAAATGCCGTGATACGCGTGAATTATTTTTTATTGATTACTGTCAATCACTGTTGATTTAAAAAGCCAATACAAACAGGGAATTAAGCTTGTTGGAAATGACTCGGACATTCTCCTTTTTCAGAATTTATAATTGCATACGTTAAGGACCGTAATTTTCTCTTTACATGACTCGTAGCGTGCGGATAAAATTCGATCGTTTGGATTATGATCATTCTTGAGATTTTCACGTTTCAACATAAGCTACTTAAGGCTTAAAGCTATTAGAGGGAGGCTAATGCGTTTTGATACGAGCGCTTTGCAAGTCAGGGATTAGGGCAATTAGATGAGCGGATTTAAACGCGGAAACTTTCGATTAAATTGACGGGCTGAAAATATTCGACAGGGACAGAGAAAAAAACGATACAGAGAAGGATCTCCTCTTTTTCCGAATACCGCAATCCCATGATCCTTCTTTTGAGACCTAATGATCATGCTAATAATACTTCTCGTATAAATCACGCAATAATAACACTGCGATCAGTGCCGGACCAGGGGGCGGAGCAACATTAATAACAGCTTTTCGCCGGGTTGCTTCCTACATATGAGAAATATTGACAGTTCAATGTTTCTTCGCAGCAATTTTCGTTACAAGTCCCGCTACTTGTAATGAAAAGAGACGTCTTACAAATTCAACAAAATTTTAATTATTATAATTAGGAAGGCCATCAATTATTCTGGATATTCTGAATATGAGAACATTATAAATTTCAGACATCTTCAATTTTGACACTTTTAGAATAAAAAATTATTTGTGAAACATTTAATTGTTTAAAAAAGTGGATCAAATTATTCTAAATAAAAAGAAACTCAGAGTTTACACAATTCCAAGAATTTTAATATTTATTAATGCAATTTTATTAAAAGATCGATACGTTAATATAAATGATTTAAATTTTGACGTCGAATAAATTTGATGGCTATCAAGATGCGATTCTCTGCATTTTTATATATGCACTGCAGATATCTTCAAGTCGATCTCAATTCTACCGTATCTATTAAATTCAGCCCGTGGCAATTGAAAATACGCTTGAAAATTTAAATATTTATACGTAGCGACATTGGCCGATTATTCATTATCACGACGCCAGAGGATAGTAAAGTACTCGTACGGTTAACAGAGTAATGAACGTCCTTGAAAGCCGGGCAATTTTCTTCACAGGATACGCTTGTGTCTCCATAACTCGGCAATTGTTAACAACAATCTATTCTAAGCAACAATCTTTGCTGAAATCATGATCTTTTTTTAAAAATATTCTGGATTAAAAAAAACTGGTAACTTTATGAATAAAATCTAATAAATCATATTTGATTGCATTTGTAATTAATTATCTTTTATTATTCAATTAGGTATTAACAAAACGTATGTTTTAATTTCTTGTATGTGATTAAATTTATCTAAAAATTTTTTTTCTATATTTATTTAACTACTTATTTATCTAAAAAGTAAAATTTTTTGTTGTATATATATATATATATATATATATATATATATATATATAACTTCTCCAAATATTTTCATCGTTTAATTGATCGATATTCATAATTGAATTAATCAGTTAAAATTAGTGCTCAAATTAGTACGAGATCGCATAAAAATTTTAATTTATTTGCATCATATATAATCCATTATTATCTCTTTATTAATATGTAACAACAGAAAAAGATTTTATCCAATAAACATAATTAAAATTTTTTTTTAGATATTTAAAACTTTTTTTAATAGAAAATACTTGTAAAAATTAGAAGCTTGCAAATGCTAAATACAAATGTAATAATATTTCCAAAAATGTAAATTCTCTACATTTTTAAAATGTTCTAAATATTTTTTTTATTTTATGAACAGTGTTCTTTCAATCACTCGCAATTTTACCCACATGCTATCGTATAGATGGGACCAGGTAACCGTAACCTAGCGCAGGTAGGAGCCGGTAAGTTAGGAGAAGGTCTTACCGCTATACGGTCGGATTACCGATGGCAGGGCGCTGGATTTGACAGAGGAGAATGGCATTCAAAGGAGCAACCAACCGCTGGGGTTTCGACGGCGAATAAACATGGTCACGCGACTCCGCCACTCGATATGACGCGCGGTCCACGCGCGTCGCCTGGTCACGCTTCTTATTGTGCAAATAATTGAAACACTAATCCCCTTTGCCCTCGCGTTGACAGTCAGTACGTGCTCGACGATGTGGCGCGACGGCCTGGCGCTATTTAGGAGTGCGTACTCGAGGGGGTTTGCGACCCCGAAACGGGATGAGCGCCGCAGAAATGGAAGCGCAAACGCACTCACCCCGCGGCGGTACACGTGACTTCGATACACTTTCGCTTTATCGTTCATGATAGTCTCAGTTATTTGCTAGCGATGGAGGATATTTTCGATTGTGTTGCAGTTGGATCACGAGGGCCGCTCACGTGAGCCTAAAGATAAAGGATTAAAGGATAGATGCGTGACAGATAGGAGAAGTGGGTTTTAAAAACATATGAGGAAATATTGTATAAAGTATAAAGAATATAAAAGTGGATATATAGAATAAAATTTTTCAATTATCTAACGGGAGATTATCAATTTTTAATTATGTATTCAAAAATTAACTGTTGCACGTGTCACAGTTGTCTTTTGGAGATGTAATTTATAATCTTTTAATTTTATTCCGTATGGCACGTCGCTTGAAGCCGATACAAAAAATTTTGTGTATATGATTGAGAGTAAACTGATTTTTGACTCCTAACATCAAAAGAAATTTTAGAATACAGAAATAAGAAGAAGACTGATATCGATATACAACTTTATTTTCAGATTACATTTATTACACAAGATTACATAGATTATATTTATTACACATCAATATTCTTACCGATACTATGATGTCGACGGACTGTAACGTAAAACAAAATTCAGACGAGGATACTCCATCATCAGCGAACCGTAGAATATTAATGTACATGAGGATTCCTAGAAGCCTTTCACTTTGATAAAACGTTTTTTGTTGATTTACACAAATATCTTATGCTGTTCCACAAGAACGCAACATGTAGCACTACAATGTATAAAAATTAAATTAGACTACTAAATATCTCATTTAATATTATCAGGAACATATTCATTGTTGTCTAAACTATCTATAAAAATAATTTGGAAAAGAAAATTTGAAGAATTATTTTCTCAATTCTACTTTCAAAAATTTTTTAACTTAATTAAACTACGAATATACATAAATTATAGATTTTTACCTTCTTATTTATCTAAACAGATTATGTAACAAAACAATTAATAGGCTCAAAATTTAACAAGGCTAATGAAAGTACAGCGCGATTATTAATGCACAAATTAAATTGTAAACACTTTCAAAAATTATTGCATATAAGTAATTCTTGCATTTTTTTATTAAGCAGATTATATTTTTACAAAGTGCAATATTTAATTTCCGAAAAATCTCTCCTTGTTTCAAGTCGATCCTTCATTTATTATTTATTATTATCTTTTAAGAGATGATTAATTAAAAATTTAATTGTTCTGGAACAATTTAAATCTAATACAGAAAACAGATACGCAATTCTTAATTATCACAAAACCAATTCCTAAAATTAATAATTAATATTAATATTAGTAATATAAATAATAATATAATTAATATTATATAATATTAATATCTTTTTAATAAAATGTATTAAAAATTAAATGCACATTTGAAAATGAAATCAGTGCAGAGTCAAATTTTGTTAAAACGTCTAACGATGGATTTTGTTAAAAATCTATTTCTCTTCTTTTTCTTTTTAAATCTTAAATTAATACTTAGCAATTCTGCAGTTCGAAGAATTTAATAATTAGAATCACCGATATTGTGTACAAAAGTAGCTGCAGGCCGACGTAGATTCTTAATTTCCCGCTGCAAACAATGCAAGGCAAGCTAGGCAAATGCGGAGGAAACGTCTCTCGGTGAGCCCTCTGAATGACCACCTACGGAGGCTATAACGAGCGGGAAATTAGTGGTGCGTGAGGGTGTACTAAGAGGCTGTACCACCTGTGCGCACCTACCTTTGTCACAAGGGAAGAGGAGGAAGGGGGGGAGGAGTATCCACTCAACGGCGAAGATAAAGAGGGAGCGAAGAGAGAAGCCCCCGATACATAGCCTTCGTCCTTTTGCGACTCGTTACTCCTCCCACTTTCTCATTCCATGAACGAAGGATCTCGCGACGCGACCCCGGGGTACAAAGGTAGTCGACGGAGGTATTCAGCCGACGTAGATCCTCGATAAAACATTGAATGCCCGCGTCCATTCAAAGCCTATCCGGCCCCTCGCCCCTCTTCAGCAGAGCCGAATCCATCCTACTGCTCTCGCGGACTCCTTGGAACGTACGCCTACAAAACGATGTGGAAATGTCGTTGCATCTCTATCCGGACGGATCTTCGGCCAGGCGACCTGGCTCGAGATCCAATCTAACGGTTGGTAGCGCGATATAAAGACGAGTGAATTTCGAAAGACGGTTCCTCAGGTCACTAATATTGACAATGGCGTCGAATAAGTCTCTATCTTGTATACAGAAAATCTACATTAAAGTTGTTTTACTCTGAGCGATGTGTCGCTTGCCTGATCTAGCCAAATGTATTTTCACTTGGTTGCATACAAATTCTTCAGTTTTATAATTATTTGTGTTGTATGTATTGTTTTTAAAGAACTTCGGAAAAAGATACATGTTTTTTCTATCTAAAAGAATCTTAACAATTATAAGCAATTATATTTGTTATTTATAACATCTGAATAATGCAGTTTTACTTGGATTTTTTATATTTTAAAAAATTTTTAACAAAAATGTAAAGATTTTAGATAATATAAATTTACATATATTTTATAATATTATAAATATAAATAAATGTCGGAGTTTCTTGATACTAAAGTTAATCTTATTATTTTATTATATTAACTTTTATTTTTACATATATAATTTATTAAAATGCAGAAATGATCTTCAAGTAATTTAGTTTTATGATTATGTACACTAACTTTAAATTTAAAACTAAAGATTTTGAAAGAAGTTTAAATGCTTATATAAAAATCTAAAAAATAAAAAATTAATAACTTAATAATAAATTAATAACATTTCTTTATATATATATATGACACACATATGTATAATATAATAACATATATAACACAATTAAACGTAAAAGATTTTACAGAAATTTTTTCAGATAAAAGACACACACTGTCTGATGTCTACAACATTTTTCTCAAATCTATATCAAACATATAATTTATATATTTTTAATTACATCTTTTTTAATGATAGAAAAATTCATACATGATGTTGTATCGTTCGATGATCTCATGTAAGCAAACTTTAAAAACTGATGGCCTTAAAAGATATCGTAAATGCTACGTTCCATCATATTATACGCGATATATCTCTTTGTCCAATTACCATTTCAGTTATCGTATTAAAATGCATCAGCTGCCTCATAAAAAATATCAAGTCTTAAAATAACATCGTATAGAGACACTCGCCTTTCGACGGGGAAATCCGAGCCGTGGTCAAGTCTCGTTATCGAAACAACGAAGACTACCACAAGTGCGGCCGCAATAAATTCAATCAATTTCCGACCGGCCGATAAAATATTGTCCGTACAAATTACAAATAATTATAACATGTGGCGACTCGGGAACTTAGTTTTCTCTCGTATGCAAACGCGGCAACGCGCTCGAATCGTCGTAACTATCTCTCGGCAATTAAAGTCGCGCACGGCGAGATAAAAGTGGAACTGCCATCGCATTAATCCCAGCGCGCGCTCCGCGACACTTGCGTCTCTCCGCTAATTAAACCTCGCTACTGCGGGCGAGCGCCTTCCATATTTTATCGCTGACATCGCGCGTCATCGGCGGGCCATAATGGAGGAGTAATTTGTCACATCGGGAGCAGCGGCGCCATGCCAGCGTCGGGTCTTAAGTGATTTGTCCTTGCCATCCCGAGGTGCCACCATTACGCGCCGCTGTGAATATAGACGTACGATCGTCGGTGAGAAGGGGAGACAGGATCGCTTTTCGCATCCGAAAAGGACCTTAATGTCGGATGTTATTCATGTCTACGGACGTATCAATCATTGCTAATTTCTCAGCAAATTTTGTCCTACTTTAGTTTCGACGTCAATTATATATTCGCAATTAAAGCTTGGTGTTTACTTGATGAGACAAAGGCTTTCTCTACTTCTCTATATATAAAAATTAATGAAGAGACAATTAATTAATTATAAATAATAAATATATGATAAAACTCTAAATTTTAAACTAGTAAAGTAAGTATATAATAATAAAATGAATAAGATAGGAATATAAAGCTTATAAGATAATCGTCGGAAAGAAGTTACCGATTCTTTTCGTCGGCGCAGATTCCGCGAAACACAATAGTTTTGCTGCGTGATATTACCGTCGTAACATCACGATTGTTGTGTAAAAACTGTATAGAAGCTACCATTTTCCGTCCCAATAAACGTTTCCGCGAAGACTTGACTGAAAGGCGGAGGAGAAGAGGTCCCGACGAACTTTCCCACAGGCTCTCCTCTGAAAGGCGAAGACATGCGGGCCGCTGTCGGCCAAGATGTTTTTGTCTTTCAAGTACCGGAGAGTGTACGCTTTCCCCACGCGACTAATGGGGAGAGAACCTCCCCGAACCCGCGCGTATTCACGCATACGCGCGCACGCCATTATTTCACGAGCCCTCCATCCCTCGCGACGCGAGGCTCGCACTTGCCCTCGGCACCCTCCCGCGAGACAAATATTTATATCGCGAGCACCCGCCGCGCGCCATTGTGGAATCCGCATCGCGGCTACTCTTGCACCGATTAATTCCTGAGCGAGACGCCGTTGCTTTCTCGCGCGAGCGCGAATTCTCTCGTTCGCTCTGTCAACATAGATCCGCTACATTTGATTCTCTTTCGAAAGAATTATTAGTACCAGATAAAAAAAGATTATTAACGTTAGGTAAATAAAAAATGATATTTTTTTAAGAATGTGAAAAATACGCAAGTTATTACCATTTTAGCTTTGAAATTCTGATCACGCAAGAATAGTAGTTGTTATAAGGTACACTATAGAATACCATTGAAAAACTCAGTTGAAAGTAGTACAGCGATTTGCTAAAAATTTATCAAATAACCAAGTAAGGTATGTCGTGAATGTATCTCTTTCTTATGCAGATATTTACGTGATGCGATAAAGTTGAATGTTTTAAATCTGAAAAGAAAATTCTACACACAAATATTAAAATGCTCCTTCACAGAGAGATAAGTTTTAAGTATCTAAAAGATTTGCTTCATATAAATCTAAAAATAATTTCGGACCATTAAAATAATTATGTATAATGCCTAAGTACACTGTAAAAAATTTATGTAAAATTGCACAATAATTTTGCAGTGCACAAGTAAAAATAATTTTGTTTACGGTGTATACACAAGTGTAAAAAACAAATTAATAAATTGTTACAAAATTTATATACAAAATTATAAACATGTCAACATTTACACCTATCATAGTTGATCTCAAAATTACCCACTATAAGTGTAATTTTACACAATTTTTTTACAATGTATAATGATAATGCTGCAAACAATTTTTTAACAATTAATTGGAGTTTACATAATTTTAAGAATTTAAAAAAATTATTTTTAAATCTATTGATATTTAAGTAAATTTTTTAGACACTGCAATAAGAAACGGTTTTTTCCATGTTCTTTCTAAATTACGGATCAGTGAAAAATCACTGAAATCAGTGAAAATACTTATAACTTGTCAATTAGTGAAATAAATGCATTGATTTTTCAGTGATTAATACACTGACTCTGAAGTAAAAATCACTAACTTTTAGTGATTTTTACTTCAGAATTAGTGTATATAATCACGTCAGTGAATACTCACTAATTACAGTTATAAGTATACCACGGCAAACCAGTGAAAATACACTGATTGCAATTTAAAGAATAGAATTAAGAGCGTTGCACAGTTTACCAAATTTAGATAGACAAAATTTCTACTCACAACTAGTTATATCCAAGTATTTTGCAATCTTTAATTTTAAAATTACTTATTTTATATATAATAAATTTTATTCGATATTTTTTCTAACTTTGTAAAATATTAACATACATTTTTTCCATGCCCTTGTAAAAATAATAGACAGTATTAAATACTTATTTCAAATATTGAAAATACTACTGTTAGTTTAATACTTTCAACACTTTTAATACTTAAAATAAGTAACAAAATTACTGGTCAATTTAATACCGTCCAGTATTACATTTTTAAAAAATTATTCAACATTTTATGATAAATAATCATAAAAATAATATTTGCGTACAATTAAATAGAAATGCTTTTTACTCGCGTGCGACTCTTAAATCCTACACACAAAGCCAGTAAGTTCGAACAATTTTCTCCACTTTTATGCTAACTGGAAATTACAAGACGCGCGCCAATAATCCGCTCAACTATTGTGTGTGTCGACCGGCGCGAGCACTCAAGCGTGGATGGTATCGCGCGTCATCAGCTAGTTGACTAATGAGCTCCATATGACGATTGCACGGCGCTGCAGCACCGCGAGTTCTCATGGACGTTCACGTGAGCCACGTGTGCGGAGACGAGGGTGAAACTGCGTTTCGTGCTAAAAGCAGGTTGCATGACGCGCTCTACAATTTCCACCGCAACGTCGAACTCGTCCTGACGTTAAAGGCACGGATCCCTCTTCCCCTCTCTCACATAACTTTTTTCCATACCGTCCGACGGTTTTTCGATACGTGACTGTAAATTAAGACGATAAATTAATAATCACCAATAAATTATTTTTTGTAAGGGAAATGATAGAAAATAACGACGCGAGACATCGATAAGGGCGCAACGCTTCTTTCTACACTTCGTTCTCGACAATGTTCTCTACATTTCTCCAAATTTGCAAAATCGTATTTTTAAAAAAGAAAGAGATATATCAATAAATGGATCGATATCGCGTTGTTCTAATTCTTATTTGTTTATTGTAAAACTCGCGACTTTCCATATATTTAGCTTGTATCGAGTCCGTCACACAAGTGCTTACCCAAATTTGACCAGGGTTCAGAATCGCGCACCACTGTTCTCGGAAACATACGTATTTACATGTAATTTATGTATTGAACATAATGACATAGAATCCCCATACATTGTTGCACGAAGCGCGCCGGCAGAATTTCACACGTGAGGTACGCAGGGGGTCACGCCTCCGTTCGAAACAGGTCGCATGTATCGCGTATAGCTGTAAGTATACGTTGTACCATCGTACCATGAACGACCACCACAAGGCGCACATCGCGCATGCGGGTGCCATAGGATGTCGCGGAAGGCGTGGTGACCTGATCTCCGGCGAATATGTATCCCCCTTCCCCTTCGACCTCTGACGGCTACATTAACACCCGGTACAGCAACCCTCGCACTCCCCTCTGTCTCTCGCGTCATCGAATCCACGTCATATATAACAAATTTAAAAAGGCAAATGAATAAAAAGAAAGATGCTTGAAGCAAGTTAATTTAGACTAACTATAATTGACTTAAAATTTGATAGGCCCAATAATCGACAGCCACACGGCATATATATTGATTGTTTATTTATAGGAATGGATTCTTCAAATATTGTCATGCAGTTGTAAAAAGTTCGTAATATATAATAGTTTTAAATATACTAATAAATAATAGAACTATAATTTATAATCACTTTTGCTGACTATATGTTCATAGTTGCTTTAACCAAAAAAGTAATATTCACTACAGATGTGTTTACAGTTACCGCACAAAAATATTTATTTTATTCGTATTTTAATGTATTACTATATTAATATTTACTTTATGCTAATGGAAATTTTATATCAATTATTAAATATATTTTTCAGTTCTAGAGACTGCATGCCAAGATACATTAAAAGAAAAAAATAGTTGCAACAAACATAATATCACTATAATTTATAGTTATTATTTTTGGAGTCAACCGGTTTATAGTTATGCAACAATAAATTGTAGTTTGTTTAAATTATATTAAAGTTCTCATAATCATAATATTGAACTATACCACTTATGAAAGGGTTGCCATAATCAAAATGAAGATTTTAATATAAGATGTACCATAAAACAATCATTATAAGCCAGAGATCCGGACCGAATTGAAAGCGGAACCAATCGGTTCTCCATAATTAAAAATCGATATCTATATAATCGTATTACATACGTTCGCGGGCGCACCGCGCGATTCCCAGACCGTCACTTTTTCGATCACTATAAATCAGACGGTGTCCAACCGCGCGCAAGGTCGCGCGGCGCGAAAATAGCGTCGCTTATGGAAACCGCCACCCCCACGTCCCACGGCATACATTCCGCGCGCCATCGGCGAAGCACAAAAGGGGCGCGCCCGCAGGATGACGACGCTCGCTTCTCCATCTCGACGAGGAGTGCGCTCGCTTGCGTCGTTCGCGCGAGTCGAGACGGGCATAAATCGTGGCCGCGATAATGGAATTCTCGACGGGGGTCGCATTGACACGGCTGCGAAATGTCGTGTGCCGCGGGGGCGAATAGAGATCAGGCATCGCAACCGAGGGCGGTGTCGCGGAATGGGACTGGCGAAGGAACGATGCTGCACGCGCGCGTCCGGGCACCTTCGTATACAGGTCGCTCCAGGTTTCCCAGGCTGTAAATTAAATGGTAAAAAGATAGATCGCATCGGAGGTTTTTATCCAAACATTATATTGATTATAATGGAATTATATTGAAACACATTGATAAAGGAATATTGCTTTAAATAAATTAAATTAATGATTTATAAAATTCAGTTACATTAACAGTTGCATAAACAAAAGACTAACCCTTAAAAATTGACGTAAGTTAAATTAAAAGTTAATTTTGAAAGCATTATTTAATAAATTATGTCATAATTTTTTTAAGGTATGCCTTTAGTAAAAATTTAGATGTCAAATTGTTTATAAAGAATCCGTGGATAGGAAGAAGCACCCTGTATACATGATATACCTTATATTCGAATGATTAGATTAACCGACGACGATGCTTCTCATGTGAACGCTCCCATACAAGAAACACGTGCGCTCCGTTTTTCCTTCCTCTCCTGCGTTCTCGCTTCGAATTTCTCTCTTCGTCGCGTCATCCCCTGCCTCGAACTATGCTTCGCATGAATCACGTCTCTCGCCCCGTGGATCTCGCTTGTCCGCCGTTTATCTCGCGCCACTCCGTCGACAGAATTGAAAGATTGATTGATAGCGACCGATTAGCAAAATATCGTTGGTTAGCAATTATCAGCTTTCTATTAATGATAGCATACGTACGATAGCATAAAGTAATCTCAGATAAGTGAAAAGAATCTTACATCATTTGAACTTGTCAAACTTAATTCATAAAAATTCTTGAATTTTTAATTACTTCTAATTAAACAGTTACTGATGTTTTGGCAATTTTGTTAATAATTTTTAGAAAAAGTATCTTGATTATAATTTTATAGTAATAATTATAATGATATTTTACGTAAGCGTTAAAGTTATATGTAGCAATAAAGGAGATACAATTTTTCCAAATTTTAAGACAATAATTTTGTTACTTAAAAATGTAATTTTATAGATATGTAATATTTTTAAAAATATATTTTTAATTAACGCACGTGAGTTTGAGAAAATAACGTGACTAACTTCTAAGTTATATTATGAATCACTTTTCGGCACGTTTTACGACGTGCCAAAGTGTTTTTCACGATACCTTACGGCGCCGACTTTTACGACTGTCTGTCAGATGTGCAATTTTGTGAAGGTTTCACCAATCATTAGTGTCTCTATATTTTTTTCCAATATCTTGCCTGAACATTTGCTTTTTTTTCCTTGCAGACGTTTACTAACTGTTATTCTGTTTGTCTTGTTTGTCTACAAATGCATGTATATATAATTTAAAATTATAATAGGCTAGTTTGCTTATGATATTAAAAAAATTTTTTAACGTCACTAAAGTCTGACCTAGTTTAATTTATTTACTTTTTTGTAAAAATAAGAAGGCTATAGTCTATTTGGTGAAAGTTTAAAATTTTTAACAATGCATTTTAAATGCAATTATAAAAATGTTGTATCAAAATTATATTTAAAGAAAAAGAACAGATAAATAGTATGTATAAAAAATATAATTTGAAATATCCATCTAATATCATAGATTCGATTTATGATATTTATGATATTTTAATTAGAAGATTTTGCGAAGAAATATATGTTTGAATTAGTAAAACAGATTTGTGTAATTATCAATTATCAATTAAATAAAACAATTTTGAAATTGATTTATTTGGCTCGTAATATTCTTTTCTAATAAAATATTAATATCTCTAAAAAAAATCGGCGCATATATGTTGGTTATACTGAAAAAATACATATTAAATTGTAAAATTAATACATTACATGATTTAAAAAATTTTATAGAACTTAATATAGAATGTCCGTCCTCGGATTTTCTATACTTTAACAGTATATTAAACTTTAATAGTATTATATATTTTATGAGCTAAAGATAAAAAATGTTACATAAACATAGGTTCTAAATCTTTATTAACAAATTATAGTGAAAATATGAAATCGCAGTTATGTCAATAATTTTCTATATTAGTTTATTTTTGACTTGCGACTTTGATAATCCTATTAGTATTTATTTTTTTTAACGATACGGCATAAGACAAACATCAAGTAACACAATGTAAATGAAAAATGATATGTTTATCTTATCTGTTTCTTCTAATCGCGTTTACTATTTGGAAAATTTTAAATTCAATATAACAGTGATGTCAGGCTTATATTGACATAGGCGGACGGCAATTTGAAATGCTAATTATGTGAAATATTGTTTTTGCAGATTTTATATATTTGCTGTAACTTTTTAATAAATTTGAAGATATTTATATTTTTCTTATTTTTACTCATAAAGCATACTGTTGGAGTTTGTACTGAAAATCGAAGGACATTCTATATAATTTATATTTTATATTGAAAAGTCCTTTTAAATCAAAATAAAAGACTTTAAGTATTAAAATTATTATTTATATAGCAATATGTTTTTACTACATTTCATATCTGTATATTTCATTCTATACTTACACTTCGTACTCCACATAGTTATATTTCGTTACTATGAATGATATGGTTCAATGTCTTAAAATTAAAACATAAGCTTTATTAAGCATTTGAATAATTATTTATTAGAAATATTCATTTTATTTGAAATAATTTTGGAAACTGCTTTTTTGACTGATCAAAAATGTGTTTTTTTGACTTTCGTATAACAATACGAGAGAACATTATCTTCCTTTGGAAATTTTCGATCGTCGTTTATACAAGTTTGATGCGAAGTGAGTAAATCAGCTAGCATCAACTACCTGCGATGCAGCGAGATAGTTAAATCTCACGGCGTTTCCGGAAGTGCTTTGTTTGGCGCGGGCGGGAGTATTGAATGACCCGCGTTTTCAAACTAAAGAAGCACTTCGTCAAAAGGCGAATCGCCCGGACGAATGAAAAGGGGAAGGCGAGCGTCGAAACGCCGGTGGAAATTCGAGAAGCTGAGGAGAGGCGAAATGGGAGCGAACGACGAGGGCACTCGTTAACAGGGTAAGGAGACCGGCGAAAAAAAGGCGCGCAACTTATGAAAGAGATGACGAGATTTTGTCAAAAGGAGACGAGACACTGTGGCTCGAGAGAGAAGAGTAGATGAGACAGAGAAAGAATTACACCAAAAAAATGAAAATAAATAAATAATATTTAAAGAAGAAGCTATAATATGAATTGACAAATGTAAAACAATTAATATAGGTAGTAACAATTTAAATTAAATTACAACGTTGTGTTTAATTTTTTTTGTAACGTTTAAATATGTTTTTCTTCTTTAAAATGTGTAATATAAAATTAATTTTACTAATTAATGTATAATTTAATAATTTATAAGTTTATTAACTTAAAAAAATTCATATTATTACATATATTGTGTAATCTATTAATATATATAAATATTAATATTTTATGTAAAAAATAGGATAGAGTAATTTTGGTTTTGTTTTAATTAATTTAAATATTTGCTAAAAAGTTTTTAAAACAAGATAATTTTGTGGAATACAAACAAAAATATTCAAACTTCTTCTAATATAATAACCTTATAAACTCGTACAAAAATCAGCATTAAAAAATTGTTTTCATGTCGGATGAAGAGAGTAAAAAAGAAAGGGAGGTGGGAGAAAAAGAATGTAAGAGTAGGTGAGATCGACAATGCTGACAAAGAATCGACTGTCAGCACACTGTCAGTGCTGACAGCGGGTTCGAGTTACGTCACTTGGTCGGGGCTGCTGCGCTTTTTCAGAGCGTGGCCATTCAAAGCTGCGCTTTACAGTCAGTGCGGGTAGACGACTACGGGAATCGACGGGGATGCTTCTTAGATGCTGCATGGTACCCACATGATCCGTGGAAGAAGACATCTTTCTTGGGCGTCCGACGTGGGAGTGGTTCCGTCGAGATGGTCGGCCATTGCACGAAGCACAGAAATCTCAAAGCAAACCGTTCTGATAAAAAAAAATCCAGCTTCATTTCGCTTACATGTGTGATCGGATATGCAAAATTTAAGAATTTTGACAAAAAATAACGGGGATTATTTCGCTAAAGATTAAATTACGTAAATATAAGCAATTATATTACAACAAATATACAATGTGGCTAAACAAATATGGAAGATTATTTCAACTTAAAAAAAAACCCCAATAAATTTGTTATAACATTACAATACATATCGAAAATACAATATATACGATTAATAAATAAAAGTGTTAGAAATGTCTATAATTTAAGTTTTCAAATTGTATTTAGACTTGCTCCACCTTGAAATGCAATCCTTTCACGAGGAATCAAAGAGAGACTAAACCTCCTATCGAAAATACGTTGCATCACAAAGTCCTTTGCAAGTTGGTTCCAAGAACGGTTCCCACCGATCTTCTTGCCTTTCCTTTCTCTCTCTCTCTCTCTCTTTCACCTTCTTTTTCTTCTGATATAACGACAAGCAGTCTCGCGCGCATAGATGAATGCGTAACCAGAGGCCGGATGTCTCCGCCCAGGATGGATGCGCGTCTTGTAAGGTACTCCTCAAGAAGCTCCACCGTCTTCATTCTCAAGGTGCGCCGTCTCTGATTTCTGATCTACTGGCTGGTGTAACTACTTGTCGCACACTCCGCACCGCCTACTTTGAGAACGGGAGGAGAACGCGATAACAGCGGAAAGTTCGTTACGTACCCTGGATGCCAGACCAACCGACGTCTGATTTTCATAACACAGAACTTCCGGCCGACTAACGGACGTCGGCGTCTTCGCGCCCTCGATTTTTCCCTGTCGTTTTACCGTCATCCTTGATGGAGAACTTCATGGTCACTAGACAGCCGGATGAGGTTAAAAGTCGATGGATCACGACATATTGTCGTACCGGCAGATCTCTTGATAAAAATCTACCAACGTATCACTTGAGAAAACATATTTTTCCCTAAGCATTCAATCTTAAATAAATCTCGATTTATACTTAACAATTTTTTAAATTTTAAATTAAAAAAAACTTACAATGAACTTCTTAACCTATTATATTCTTTATTATTATTTTTCCACTTACAATAAATGAAATAATCAGATACAATGGGTAGTACTGATTTTTTTCAGAAAAAATGATTCAATAATTTATTTTTAGCGAAACTTATTCATATGAATTAATCCAATAAATGTCATTAAATAACGAATGGCTACAAAGTGTCTTGTACGCTGAAAAATTTTTGTGAATCGCCGAAACATCGCGCGGCACACTTTTCACTCGAACTTCCCATGTCAAATTTCGTTTAACCAGAGAGTATTCGAGTATTCTCATGAGCGCGAGCTCGCGCATATGGCGGATTTTCGTATGGTTGCATCGTCAAAGGGCGCCCGCTTTACTCCCCCAACGTTCAGGTAAAACGCGAGGGCATCCACCGATGCTCGCGCGTTTACGCGATATTGACCCGACCATATGCTCGTTAGTTCCCATAATAATATTGCCATTCGAACGTTGCTGATGTACACGATGATGCCTAGGTGAAGGCGGCAACAGGTAGGTGCTTCATCATTATTCTAATCACTCCGTCACGTCTCCGTTAGACGATCATTTGCTTGGTCACGCAAACTGTGATCGTCTAATCTCACGTCTTTCGCGCTGCGTCATGTAGTTCATGCTCATTAGAGATTAATGAAAAAGCATTTATCATATATACAACCATGACGTTTTATAAAATTAAAATTTATAAGTGTGAAATAGTAGAAGCATGTACGCATAGACATGGCCTAACTTTGTGCAATTTTTTAACAGAGTATAGAAAATTATTGATAAAAAGTCATAAAATTAGCATTGTTAGTGGCTTTTTCTGATTTCAGTCTTCGTCTAAAAATCCAGGTTTAAACTTTTCATCCGCCGCTGTGGAATATACCTCTAATTTAAGATAATCGGACTTTTTCTGAAAAGTCTCTGGATTGAACTGTGTGTCCCCGGGTAAACTTTGTTTATGAATATTCGAATTTACATTTTATTTCTGTTTTAGACTACATTCGGAAACATCATCCGCGTACCTCTATTATGTATTATTTTATTCTTGTTTAATTCTTATTACATTACATACATTCAGCGAATAATAAGAATAAAATTATTGTTACAAAGGTAAAAATATTATTACTTAGATTAAATATAAGTTTCTATTTTAAGAATCACTTTATATTGTTTGAAATTTTGTTTAAATTAATTTTTTTTTACAAAATAATACGTGCGGCACTTAGGTGAGTTTTCAAACGCAGTTTAAGATTTTGTTATTTTTTAATTGGCACTGGAAAAATATTGTTACAATTTATCGATAAATATGATGTGGACTAATTTTATAAGTAAAAACTAAAAATTAAAAAAAATTAAATTATGTTAGCATTCTAACAAACTTTGCCATGAACTGCAACCAATTGCAAATAAATTGTAGGCAAGATAAAATGATGCACAAAATAATACTACTTTTATGTATGAGTTATTATTTTTCGTGTGTTAGCATATTTTACAGAAAAGTTGACACTTGTCCGGGTTCTGTCAAAAATATCTGATAATCTTATTCTAATTTCAGATTATCCTTTATTTTTATTACAACTAGAAATCAGCTTTATTCTAACGAATTTGCAAAATGAATATTAGAAAACAATATATAATGCAAAATTAGCAAAATTATATTTTTATAGAACTTTGTTTTGGGATTTTTACTGATAAAGCATTAAGAAAAAATTAAGTTATTTTTAATTTAAAAGAATGTGTAAAATTTAAATGTTTTTTTAATGCTACAAATCAAATTTTAATTAAACAATTTTTAATTCTTGGTTTTGTCAAACCATACACTGCAAAAATAAAATTGTAAATTGCAAAAGATGATAAAAATAATTATAAATATAAAAGGAATAAGAATTAATAAATCTTTTATTTTATCAGCATAAGAATAAAACGAATCTATCCATTTTTTCATCTTGTAGCTGCGATAAAAATTTGTCAACATTCCTGTAAATACCAAAGCGACATTCTACACAAACCATAGAAAAGGTGTTAAGAAAAAATTCGGGTTAGGTACTTAGGTTTAGTCGTACTTACAAAAAATTTTTGACGTCTAGCCTTTATTAGGTACCTCAAGTTTAAATATACGGTAATAAAGAAAGTAAGCGACCCAATGAATAACCATGTCGTATAATTTTTGACTAGTTAAATCTCACGTATAGATGCAAAAGATAGCACGGCGTAATTTAAAAGTATCTCTAATTTATTTTCTTAACTTGGCCTTGGATTTTACTTTTTCATATTTTCGATTTTACACAACTTAGGTTTTCAAAGCAAATTTATTTTCTATTGCATAATTGCTTTACTACACTTATCTTTATCACTCGACAAATTCTCTGATTTATATCATTAATTTTTTGCAGTTAAATTTGTACCTAAACTAACTTTATGTGAACACTTATAAATTAATTCATTGGTATCTGAATAATATTTTAAGAAATCTGTTTAACTCGTTATAACATAAAATTATGTGTTTAATCTGAGACCGCAGTTACATTTACAACAAATCAAATTTGAATAATTTTACTGTAATTGCAATTTTAAAATTTCCAATTTTCTGGAAATAAAAAAAACTTTTGTTTCAACAAATAATTGTTATTTTCTCCATAAAATTAACAAATTTTAATGCATATACTCTAGCTTTCTCTCTCTCTTTCTCTCTCTCTCTCTCTCTCTCTCTCTCTCCTTTTTTTTCTTTTTTCAACTTTAATCGCTTCAAATTCTATTTTTATCTATATTTACCATTTTTAATCTATATTTATTTTGCATATACACGATAAATATATTAAAAAAGTGCAATATTTATATTCAATGGAATTTAAATAATCAGATCAATATTTGTTCCTACACTTTATTTTATACCTTAACTTTTTAATAAACGATTAAATGGAAGACGACTGAAACCTTTTAAAAGTTTTATTGAAGTCATAGAAAGACATCAAAGTCAAAGTTAGTTTAAAAGTGACTCACAAAAAAAAATTTCTTAAAATAACATTACGTATGTCATTGTACGTTCCTGTGCAAAGGATTTGCTCTACGAAAGCCGCACAAACGAATATATTTTGATTTCAGTCCCATTAAGTGTGTTTGCCTTCTTGACAAAGCTAAAATTTCGTGTCCTGCAAAAATTTTTCCTCTCCGCAGTATAGAACGGAGAAACTAAACGCAACCATTGTCAGGCTCTGTATTCCCGAGACAGTTACGTAGATAATCTTCCTGACATATTGCACCAAAGCTAAAACGGTGTATGGTCGGACGAGCATTCAAGACCGCATTGGGCTCACCTCTCAATGGCGACTAAGTCGAGGGTGCACACATACAACTCGAACCTTTCTATTCGGCTAGAAGCTTTTTTCTCTTACTTTTTTCCGTGAGTGAAGTTGGAGTGTCAATATTTAAGAAAAGATTATAAAAACGCATGGTAAAATATATGCAATATTTGTATCTACGATTTGTATCTAAGATTTATAGACAAATGTTGACAGCTCTTTATTCTGTAATCGTCAAAAAAGACATGCTAATACCATACATGCACGTATATTTGAAATAGTTTTTCTCTAGCAAAGAACTTATCGACTTAACGATCCAATAAACTTTCTATTCAAAAAATCATCAATACCGATATGTCATTTTACTTCTGGATTGTACTTCTTAAATAAAAATTAAGAATAAAATAATACAAAATAAATACAAACTAGGAAGTGTTTTCTATTAGATAATGTTTATACAATATTGTTTTAAATTGTTCTTAAAATAAATTGTTCTTAAAATAAGCGTAAGATAAACATTTTATAAGATAAATCCAAGAAAAGATTTGTTAAATATTCAGTTTTATTTACCTCCGTAAAATAAGAAAGTGCCAAAATTGATGTAGTATAGGCAGGTAATAATAAACGTTTTGCTTTTTTTCTCTTTCACATGGGTTATTTGTACAAAATACTTACACGTTAATGTACAAAATTTCTAACAATCTTTTACTTCGATATAAAATGTTTTTATCGATTTATACAAATACTCTATGCTGTTTTACAACGCAACATGTAGCGCGATAATATATGTATAAAAATTAGATTAGCTTACTGACTTAATAGATAAATCTAATGCTGTCTTTTATCTTATATTAATGTTACTGTTTTTCTTATATCGATAAATGTATCAATTTATTCCGATGTTTAAAACTGTATTATAAGAATAAGCGAGAGAAAGATAACAATAAAACAGTATTAGGACACCGCAAAAAGTAAAACAATCTGATATTAATAATATATTTATTATTAAACTATACAATTTGCAAAAGAAAAAATAGTGTAAATTTGATTCTTGCTTTTATTTTAGTACATTTTATATTAGAAAAATAAATCTATGAATTATGAATTTTTACTTCTTTAATTATCGAAGCAGATCATGTTTTTCTATCAGTATTAATAAATTATTTAGTTTCCAATAAATAAGGGGATGTTGCCTTAGGAGAACAATGTTAGTATTAGCATTTTTTCTATTTTCAATTTTATATAATACGTACATAAGAAATATGAATAGAATTTAAATCAATCCTTTAATATTCAAAGACTCGGAGCTGAAAGGATTAATAACGCGCGCGATTAATTAGGATCATCAAAGCACCCCCCGAGTGTCTCCGCGTTGTTGCCTGCGGAGCGTCATAAAAATACACCTGGTGTAATCTACGAAGATAGTATCGGCTCGAGTACGACTCTTTCGGGCGAGGGGGAGCGTGATATATCATCGAGAGATCCAATCTCCGCGATATTACATCGGTTATGACGGATTCCTGGCGTAATTCACCGACTGTAAGAACAGCTCGCGCCCCAACCCTGTTTTGCGCGCACACGCATACACATACACGCATAGTCATAAGGGAGGGGAATCCTCGTACGGGATCGGGCACGAGATAATTCAAGATGGAGTCAGGGAGTCAGGCGCAGCGCATCTGCCCGCGTCGCTATTATTCCAAGTACATGCACTCCGCCGTTTAACCTCCTCCACGTATCTCCGCGGCATTTTGAATGGCGAAACTTCAACAAAAGTCTACCCTCTACCTGAGCCTCCGCACGCATCAACGAATCTCAACGGCCGGCGGAGCGAGGGACTTAATTCCGGTCCTAGACAGAGCGCGTCCAGAATTACGGCGCCGCAGAAATTACGGGCTCTATTAACTAGACCAGTGACGCTGTGAGAATTTTCAAACCGTAGGATTGCTTGATGATACTGAAAACACAGCTGCTTATTTGAATATTTGAATATGAGTTTGCTGCTTTCTTATATTATTGAAGCAATCCTGAAAATACTGCGAATTAATTACTGAATTTCACCGGACGAATTAATTCTGAGATGACAATAAAATTTACGGGAAGTTAGTTTAAATCTTAAATATAAAGAGGTTAACGCGAGAGATATCGGAAGTGCGATAGGTTCGAACCGACTTGAGTCCGCCAGGTCTCTTCAAAGAGATACAAAAAGTCAGAAACTATTGTTTCTTTTTTTTATATTAATCATTTTCCTCCGAAAGACGGTAATAACATTTTCGAGACAGGAACAGCGAGAAATCATTATACTATTTATCATCTTATTTGCTTTCTAATGAGCACTAGAAAGTTAAATTTGGTCAAGCGGAATTATTAAATTTTTGTATATTATATTTTAACTCTGCTTATTTATTCGGTTCGATTTACTTGATACAAAATATATTTTATTTTCTTACTAATAATATTTTGTTTTGAAAATTCTTTCTCTAAGAGAATTTGATGGACTTTGTCAATGTAAAATCTGTTATTTTTATACTTTTTAAAAGTGTTTTATTAAATAACTAAATGATATAATTGTATAGTAAATTTGAATAAAAACATCAGAGTTAACATTTATCTATTTTAATTTCATAATTAACAAAATTGTAAGTAATTTTTCTTGTGACGCAAGGCGTAAAATACTAGGAAATTTCATATTATAGAAATCTATTTGATTTGGATATTCGGATATTAGTATGGATTTGTTATTTTATATTATAGTAGATCTTTTTGCAGAAAATATCACAAATTAATCGCCTTGTATCAAAACATTTTTTTTATGATTTACAAAACTATGAGTAATTTTTTACAACACAAAGCGTAAATATATCAGAGAATTTTATATTTTTATATTTATTGAACATCCTTGGAATTTACTGGAACTAAAAGTACAATATTAATTTACTAAGTGGCAGTCACAACATTGATAATCTATTCAGGGTTTGCTCGTGAGGAATGCAAATATACGTAATGTAAAGGGATTGTTATGCGCAACGTCGCGTGGGGTGCGAGGAAGCTGCCTTCCTTCTCACCTTCGAAACGAAGGTGACTCTCGCGAAGTGGTGCTCGCAGTGGCGGGGATGATGACGCAACCCCCTGTCGCCTCGTAGCAGTGACGTTCAACCCCCGTCAGGAACGAACCACTCCTTTCGTCAGGTCCGCCCTTTGCCGAGGGTAGGGAAGCCCTCCGCCAATGAGATGCGCTTTCCACATAGCAGCATCAAAACTGTTCACTATCGGTGGTTAGCATCAAAAAGTCTCGACTAAGGTGACTCTCAGTCACATTTTACCCCGGTGTTAGTCCTCAGCGTGCCGCTGCAGCCAGAAAGTGATGTCGTAAAAACACGGAAGACTAGCGCCGTCCTAGCTGAAAAGTCCGGCTTTGAGAAAAAAAAAATCCCATTGTGTGCGCGGTGCGATTTGGTCAAAGTTCTGTCTCTCACTCGGCGCCTCTTCAATGACCATTGTGCAGTGACGATCTCGAAAGGATGCAGAATCAGGAGTCACAGATGCCACACATGCCAGTTCCTCCGCCAAAGATGCCGGCATCTTCAAGTAAATAACCCTTGATTTTATGTTTGCTTAATGTTACCGAAAGCTCAAATATACTTTTAGTTTATTTTATTCGAAAACTTTAATACGTTCTTCACCGCGTATATTTGCCTCGCGTTCTTTCTTCATTCGGGCTATTTAATATTTTTATTATTAAAATTATAATATGATACACACACACACACACACACACACACACACACACACACACACACACACACACACACACATATAAAATTATCTGTTAATGCTTGAATATTATGATAATTATCAACACGAGAACATTGTTAAATTTTTAAAAATATTTGGTTGTTTTATGAGTAATCGCGTTAAAAAAATAAAACTTATATTTAAAGATATATGTGATACATTTCAAATATTACCAAAAATTTTAAAATTTTATAAATTTATTACGTTTGAGTATTTGTTTAATATTTGAATATTATTTTAAAATAAAAAAAATTATTTAAATTTTTATTTACTTTTAATTTTTATATAAAAACGCGTTTTGTTTTAATTATTTGATGAAAAAATTGTGAATTAAAAATTTTTTACATATTTTAGTAAAACTCTAATAAACATGCAAACATTTATTTGGACGCACTTAAACTCGTTTAAAAGTTATTTATCTAAAATTGCAGGAAGTATATTGCATAAACTATTATAAGAGAAATTATTCATTGTTTTGTTCTTTGCAAGTAATTTCAGAGTCAAAACTCTGATATTTCGACAATTAAAATTTTTTATTATTGATTAATAATAATGTTTAACGTTATATAGCACAGTAGTTTTTATTCGCGTTAAAAATTATATATATTATTTAATAAATTATAATGTAATAGAATAATTTTCTCAGGCTCGATGTATTGATCTTATTATCGTATTTTTTATTGCTTTGCAATAACGAGTTCTTTTAGTTATGTTACAAAAGAATAAATTTCAGAACCTTTAGTTTTCATTTTGTGATAACTTTTAACTAGTATTGTAGAAGCAAACATATCTTTAATTTTTAATACACACACAAAATATAATTATCTTGAATTTTTAATACACACACAAAATATAATTATTCTTTTGTTCTACTACTGTGTTATGTCACTTAAAATTTCAAAAAATTTTTTTACTTAAAATAGAACAATATTTAATTATTAGAGAGAGAAAGCAAAGATTTTCTGATTAAAAATGCATGTAGCGCATACAGATCTGATTTAAAGTTAACTTTTAATTCTATTTTGAATAATATGTCAGAATACATCTAATCTAAAACTACAATATTACTTATTGAATGACATAATAATAATGAATTTATTTTAAAAATATTATACAATATGCTTTAAATAAAACATAGATAGCTTCGACAATGTCAAGCGCATGCAACCCACACAGCCTAAACAGAAAATTACTAAAAATTAATCCGATAGACAACGTATTAATTTTCTTTTTGACAGAATATTTTAGGACATTTGTTTACATAATTCAGCACAAAAATTTTATTTATATTAAATCAATTTTCTTTCAGATAATTACTTATATTTTGAAAAAATTTAATGAATTACGGACAGATTTTTTTTCTGTGACTGTGTTAAAGAAATCCTTTCCTTTTTATATTATTTATGATGTAGTTTTACTTCTTGTAAAAAATGTGAGCTCTGTTTACTTAAGTCTAACAATACTATGAAAAAAGTATAAGAGTATTCAATAATAAGAAACCAGCATTTAAAGAAATAAAATATAGATAGAATAATGTAAATACGCAGTCATAGAACTAAAACAAGATCTGATTTAGGGCCGATTGTTTTAACTTTTTGATAAATTTACCCATCAGGTAAGCATGCGACTTTTTTTCCCAAATAAATGGAAACAGACATATATTTATTTCATAGATAAGTTTACTAAGAAGTTGGAGCAACCGGCTCTTAATAATGTTTTTGATTTTTTCTTTTCCTGGTATTTTACATCTTTGAAGCACTATCTAATTCTCATTATATTTTTTACACATCACACACACAATTCACGTACTTATTAAATTACTTATTATAAATTGTAGTTGTATTTATTTATCACAATATCTTAATAAAGAATTATTTTATCATCTTGCTTTATATAAATATGTTATTTATTGCTGGATACGTCTAACAAGATAAACATAATTACATGATTTTTTAAATAATTATTGTAATATTTTCTTTCTTATTTTTTATTAATTTTCTAAATGTATAGAAAAATTTCTGTATTCTTGTATGTACATACATTACATCAACTTTCTCCAAAGTACTTTTATAATTCTATTTCGTAAATAGTCCAAAAAAAATTTACAAATTCTTAACCCGTTTTTTTCTTGACACCTATTAGTGACTTTGTACAATTTCTACCTGAACTCCGAATTGCTCGAGCTTCGCACATTTATTGCCGTCAATGTAGAGACAAAACTTCGAATGGTTTATAACTCGTAACTTCAATTTATAAAAACAAGACACCTCGATGGAAAGGTGCATCGTATAAACGTGCAATAACAAATTTACAGTGCACACATTTTCGTGTCATATCTGCCGCGATCTATCGAAATAGTCGATCGTAGCGTGCCGATTGCCAGGTACCCATTCTCATGCCGCGGCATACTAATTTCGTCACGTGTGAAACAACAAACATGTGGCCTTTAAATGTAGCGAACCACCGCGTACATTTAAAAACGATTCATCCCCGAGCGCAGCTCATCCATGAGAAAGTAACGACAGATGGTTCAAAACGATGCACCGAGAACGAATCACCGTGGTGGTCGACTAGCAGGTTGACGCGGATGGTTGAACATAGCGTCATTTGGCTTCCAATCAGTGCGACGCATCGGGCTAATTAGAGCGTGGTTATCCAAACGTATCTCAAACCTATCTAAAAATTGTATGTAACTATATCGCATTTGCCTCCATCATTTGCGATAATTTTTCTTTGATGCAATTATAATAAACGAATAATATCTACGTATTTAATTTAGATTAGTACCTTGCGTCTCTTATTGACTTTTTAGATGTGCAGCTTTTAAAAATGTAATATTAGATTAAATTAGCCAGCAGTTATTTTGAATATTAAAAGTATTGACAACTACTACAGTATTTTTAATATTTAAAATGAGTATTAATTATTGGCCAATTTAACACTGCCCAATGTTACATTTTTGTAAGAGAAATAAACAATTTGTAACATATTATTATAATAAACTACATATACGATAACTATTGATAAGAATTTGATGAAAAGTATAAGATAATCTTATAATCGTAATTATGAAGTATTATCACAGAAAGACTCAATCCTGTTTCTAAAAACTGTTTGCGTAAATCTATCTCACATCGTGCATCATGCGATCAGCAGATGACGAATAGACATTACTCTAGATCAATTACACACATCATTATGTATGTACAGTGAATACATATATTGATAGCAAGCGGCTGACTCTTAAACATATGTTACTAAATTCCCATGCCCATTTACCCCGTGCCACCTGATGGCGCGTGAAATAGAACAACGGAAAACGAGTCATTTAATATTACATACGGAATGTTATGTGTAATTGTGTTTGTTTCTATCATTTACGATGATTTTTCTTTAATACAATTACAATAAACGGATAAGATATTTTAGTATACTCTCTCAACTCTTGTTTTTAATGCAGAAAAATAATTAATGTAAATTGTTGTTATAACACATATAGTCACAAAAATAATTAAAGTTTACTTTATGTTATACAAATTCATCAAATATAATAATTTAAAAAAAACTCAATTTTTATAAATAAAAACACCAATGATACATTTCTATCAAAAGCATTGTTATGTTTAAACTAACGAGATTCACTGGGTTGCCGTTAATAAAATCAAATCAAACCAAAGTATTTAAATAAAAATGCAACAAAGTGCCGATTCTTTATCTCTTATCTTTGTTTTTTGTTTAAAAAGATGTATGTAAAAAATAGAATTTATGACGGAATAATATTAAATAAATAATATAATCTCTATGTACATAGTCACATACATAATTGTCCGAACACAGAGAGGATTTTTATTTATTTTAGATATTTTATTTTATGCAACAAATCAAAATTAACTTTTTGATGAGAATGTGTTACTTGGCAATGGATTTAAACTTTTAATCAAACTTTCTCTAAAAAATTATAATATTTGATGAATTTGTAGCATAAAAAACTCAATATCTTATGTTCACACAATTATTTAATTAGTTTCGTAACGGTATGTAGAATAAAGAATTGATAAAATATGATAAATAAATTGTCTCTACATTTGTCTCAACATTATTTTTAAAAATGTTTATAACCTTTTAACATTCTATTTATCTTTTTAAAGAGTTTAACAGACACATTCAATAGATATTTTAATTATAATATCAGTAATGACTTTCGATTTTTATTCCCGCCGATGCGACGCATGCGAATGCGGTACAAAGTGAAATTCAGATGGGAGACTAGAAAAAGTTTAACGACAGGACGATTATTTTTTGCCGACGAACCTTTTGCCGTCCGAGCGGCCACAATGCGTCGTGTACAAAACAAGTCACGAGCGTTTCATGGAGAAACTGGCGAGACTATCGGGCTATCAGTCCCCTTGATAATTACATCGAGAAGTTTGTAGTTTTGCACGGCGAAAGTTTGACCGATCCGGTGACACTTTGCGCCACGTTTCGCTGGTCCTCCGTCGCATCGGTTCATCCTCCCCCCTTGTCCTCTTCCCTTTCTCTCCTTTTTTTTTACCCCTTGCACGCGAACGCGCATCGGCCGCGGGGATGCGCGCAACAAACTTTTCCCTTAATTTCGTGGTCACGAACACGCGGCGCCAAAACTTTCGGCTCTCCCGGGGAAGAGAAGGAAAAAAACGCCGAAATATGTATAGAGTTGTCCGCCGGGGGTGAATCACATATCCGGCCGCACAACGTTCGGAACCCCGAACTCTACCCCCCCTCGCCTCCGAATTTCAGACGTCGGATGTTCCACGTGTACGGGCCGAGGTGATTTCCACCGAAATTTGCAATTCTGTGACGCGAGCGGGCGGTGCACCGTTTTTGTCGGTTTCGGCTCAAATGAAATAATTGATACGGGGGAGCACGTGCTCGCGCTTTAGAGCGATACTTATTACCGTCTCCGTGCGGTACAAACGTACGATTTTACATTCCCCTCTTTCCGCGAGCCACACCTCCGGCCCCGGGTCTAATGACAGTATTTTTTGCATGTACGCGCAATTGAAAACGCGCGCTTGCGCGCATTCACGCGTCCCATCAAATATTTACGCGATTTTTACAGCAACCCCCCGCAAAGGGGGCTCTCTTTCTCTCTCTCTCTCTCTCTCTCTCTTTCTCTTCTCCCCTAAGTTTCTTCTCCTGCCCTTTTCCCCTTCCCGTCTCTCCCTCTTTCCGACTTCGTCGAAGAGGAGACGGAGAAAGAGGCCGCGTTCGCGACGCGTTTGCCATAAAAATCGCATGAATATTTGATGCCGCACATGACACAAGGAAGATGATCGGCGCCCCGATCGACAGCGGAAAATACAACACTCGAGGCGCCCGACGATTCTTCGCCGATGAAAAATTCAATCGCGAGTCGACTCGCGAACCCGACCGAACGCAAGTTTCATGGGGCCCTCGAGTGCAGAAACGTTGGTTGCGTGATTCCGACGCGCGACGCGCGTCCAGAGGGAGGAAGGAGGGTTTTCCCTCTACGGAGGGAGGGAGGACAGAAAGGTGGACATTCCTCGTCGCGCGGTGCCCCCGAGGGGCGCAGCCCTGTCATTCGTCCGACGTAACCCGTACACTGCCTGCTTCCCGCTGTACAGGAACATGTGTGCTTTTTGCACATTACTCCGTAACTCCACGTTAATGATTTACCCTCCAGGAACCTTCAAGCGACTTGCTAGCTCGCCTCTCGGTCACATGCGCGCGCGTCACATCCCCTCGTGAAAGGGGGAAACGCCTTTTAACCGTGAATATTATAAAGAGTAAGAGTATACGACCGGGAAACTTCTCGATTTGTCGCTATTACCGGCAATCGTCGGACACGTAAGAAACGTGTAATATAAAAGTTGAGGGCTCGATAGAGCCCAGAGAAAGTTCTTGATGGCCGGAGAGGGTGAGACTGGCGGGAGCAGCGCGCGTATTTAGCCATCGGTATCGCTGCATAGCTAAATGCAAAGTCGTCATCAGGAACGTCGGTTAGGATACGCCAATCAACAGGTTGTTCCGCGAGTATTTATTGCCGTGCGCGACGACGTTTACGATTTGAGGGATTTAAACGGAGTTCTCTCTCTCTCTCTTTCTCCCTTTCCCTCTGGCCGTGTTGTTCTCGCTACCATCGCGGCTGTAATAACTGCGACAGAGATAAAGAAACCGTACGGGACCGATCGAGGGAGAGATCGAGGTCCGATACCAAGCGAAGTGTCGTGTTTCTGGCTGCTCACTTAGGATCACTGAATGCAGCAGCCACATCCGGTCTATTCAGGCTCATTCACGACCTCGCCGGTCTCAATGGCGTAGGCGGAGCCCCGGACAAGGAGTTGGTACCCCATTACAAACGCGCGGCGCCCCCGTCACCCCTTCCCCGTTATCCGCACGCCCGAGGCCCAGGAGGAGATTCGCGTGTGTGCGCACGTGTGTATGTATGTGTGTGTGTGTGTATGTGCGCATGCACATTGTACTCTCCTGCGGGAACCATTGGCGACAAATCGATCCATTCACGTCCAAAACGTCATTCAGCGGGCTCGTGTTGTCGCTCGTAAACGGGTTTCGACCAAAATACCGGCATTTTCGTTGAGATTAACGCGCCCTTTCCACCGATTGTCAATGACAATGCCGGTGCTTACTCGCCACCGTCGGGCCGGCGACGACTCCTCCGTTGAACGCGAGGAAGTTGACGCGAGAAGCCTGGTATCGGATTGATTGACGAGGGAATGATGAAGTGCCTCTTCGCGTCAGCGCGTTCCTTGGCCGGGCTATGAAGTCGCTGCCTTGCGAAAACTTGTCTGTCAATCCGGGAGGGGGATCAAATTGCGCTAACATCCCCCTGAAAGGTTTACTACCTGTTGGAACGGGCAAAAAGGCAAAAACATGGAGGAACTAACTGCCCCCTTACTTTGTACTTATTTCTTTCGAATCTCCCTTCTACAAGAAAAATCAACGAAGAATATAATAATAAATTATTAAGAGAAATACATTCAACAAAACGTTCCTTTTCTTTTTCTTTCTTTTTTCTTTTAAATCATAATGAATATTTCGCGACTAGAAGATGAATTTTTTTTTTGTATTTTGCCGTGTCATTTCATTCGAAGTGTTTTCTTCCGTTTCAGGCCGCATTTTGTATGACATACCCTGTAAAGTGTGCCGGGATCACTCATCAGGAAAGCATTACGGCATATTCGCCTGCGACGGATGCGCCGGTTTCTTCAAACGATCGATTAGAAGGAATCGCCAATACGTGTGCAAAGCGAAATCCGAGGGGGGTTGCATGGTGGATAAGACTCATCGGAACCAGTGTCGTGCCTGCCGATTGGCAAAATGCATTCAGGCCGGCATGAACAAAGACGGTAATTGAGGCGTTCTCGCGCCAGTGCTGTCCCATGCCGTTTCTTAAAATATTTAGTTGACCCTTTTCTTTGTGTAGAAAAATAAGCACAGCTATCACCATCTTTTGTCGTGGTCCGCCTTCCTCTGCTTGCTAATGTAACTGCAAATTTTCACATTAACAAATGAAAAGGAAACACATTCTCTTTACAGCCGTGCAACACGAACGAGGCCCACGGAACTCGACGCTTCGTAGACAAATGGCCCTATACTTTAAGGAACCTGAAATTATGAGTAGCATGGTGGCACCGCCGCCAACGGCTTTAGACCTCGTTCTGCCTAAAGCGCCGTCGGAACCACGCGTCTCCGTGCCTGGACCATCGCCCCATCCTTCCCTTCCGCATCCGATATATTGCAACGCGTTGACAGTATCGAAAGTACGTCTGTATCTAATATATCTAATATACAGTTAATATTCATTTATGAAAACTCTATATATCGCTCATTTGCTACAACGACATAACTCAAATAACAGAATTTTTCAGTTAGACTGTTTTGAGTCAGTAAAATGTAATGTTATTTTTATATCTGATTTTAATGCAACGGTTTATTTTACTAATTGTTGATGAGTAAAAGTACCATTGGCTTTTTATTTAGTGTGTGTAATTGTCATCATTCTCTTTTCTTTGTAGACAGCTAAAAAATTATAACGCACATATTTTAATTATGACGTAGTGTAACAAATAAACGATATATCTTTTGAATTTTTATAAAACCCAGAATTTTCTTGAATCTGAATGTTTTTGCAAAATAAACATTGTTTTAAGAATATTATTTTTGTGAAAGTAAAAAAAAGTTTGGGAATTTATCTTCGACAACGGCGAAATGTTGGATATTCATTGTCTATTCCAGATACCGTCGAATATTCCGAACCTACAGTTGCCGTTTATCCCCTCGATCAACCCCGAGGCTATATGCGAGCAGGCCGCAAGGTTACTTTTCCTAAACGTGCACTGGGCGCGAAATCTAGTGTCGGAAACGAATCTCGTGATGGAGGACCAGCTGACGTTGCTCGAATCATCGTGGCGCGAGCTCTTCCTGCTGGCCGCCGCGCAAATGATACCGACTCTAGATCCTACGCCCTTATTACCACAGAATGTGCTGCCGCAAAGTATCAGCTTGATGATCGAGGTGAACCGTTTCCGCGAGACCCTGGCCGCCGTCCACGCAATGAATCTGGACCAACACGAGTTTGCCTGTATCAGGGCAATAGTGCTCTTCAAGGCCGGTCTGGACAGTGAATCGGTATCCAGTAATAGGAGCACCAACAGCAACTCACCTAGTCCCGGAAGCCGGCTTAGAGATGCGGTTAGCGTCGCCCGACTGATGGACAGCGCCCAATTGGCTTTAGGACAACGGCTCAGCGGGGCGTCCTACGGAACCCTCAGGCTTAATAAGCTGCTACTGCTGCTACCTACTCTGCGCTCGGTATCTGCACACGCTATCGAGGAGCTTTTCTTTAGAACCACCATCGGCGTGATCCCGATTGAAAGGATCATTTGCGACGTGTACAAGGCATCTTAATGCAACAGACCCGTCCCGACAAAGCAATATTGAATCTTGAGGAAGGCATTTATTTGTTATGTTTTTGTTCTTGCTCATTAAGATTTTTTTAATACTCAATATTTAACGTATTTTTCGTATAAGAAGAGAAACAAATTTTTCGAAGTATATAATTTAAAATTATTTTTGTTTTTATTCTTTTCATTGCTGCACAAGAAAGAATTGTAAAAAATTTTATTTTAATTTTATTGGAGCCTGCTAGTACACATCAAATGCGACAAATTTGCAATAATTCTATAACAATTCTATAGAAGAATTTTTATTTAATTTTTACTCATAGCAAATTCGATTGACTGCAGTATATAGATAACATGTTACAGAATATTACATTTATACTTACACATTTATAATTATATTTATAATTTTAATTTTTATTAATTAAAATTATTAATTATTTTTAAAAATTGTTATTAATAATTTTAATTGTATAATTACACACATTAACATTATATATAAATAATTTAAACTTATCCTACAATTTATCACAATAGTTTGATTAAATATATGTTGAACATTTAATTGATTAAAATTTATATTTTTAGCTATATCTGTGTTAGTGCATACAATTGAATTCGCTAATAAAGAAGAAAATTGAGGCACGATTACGCGTAATCGTAAAAACAATCGTACGAGCAAAGTGTTAATATGAGAATAATCATAGATATAAGTTTTATTAAAAGACAGAGACAAAATAAAATTGTGTTTTCCGAGGTTTTTGTGATATGCAAAAAAAGTCTGTCTAAAACGTTCAAGAATAAAATGCTTCGATAAAAACAATATACTGAAAATTAAAGAACGCATGTAAATACAAGTGTAAAAATAATGTAGCTTCGTTACGTTCTAATTACATAATTAAGATAAATAAAGAAAATGTAGAATGATATTGCGACGGATATCAAAAACAACGTGTATATAAATAGGATTCAAGACATGTAAATAAAACGTTATACATCTTCAATATTTCTCTCTTGACATTCTCTCCCGATGTCTTCATCCTGAATCCATTTTACATATATTTAACGGTATTAAGATAATAGCGCGATGTAATTATTGCAAGTATATTTGCCTGCTATTATGAAAATCTGGAGGCACCAGGAAAATAAAGATATACCTTCCATTTATTATGAAAGCATAGGAAAGCAAAGGGATTATGTGTTCGAATACCTGGCCGTCAGGATCGACAGAAAACATTTTAGGGGGAGGCATTTCACGGTGATTTGACGTATAATCGCGGCACAAAGAAACACTGTGCCGCGTTCCGACGGCACTGTCAGTACATTCTGTATATTTTCTACCCTGGTAAGCCAACGTGTAATTATATGCCCCAACAGACCAAAAGTAAGCCGACATCTATCGACAAAAACCTATGTCGACATCTTTGTCAACGGTCGACGAGGCTCCTGTTAGAAGATTGCCATGTTATTTTTAAATTTTGATTTTCTTTGTTGCATCGTCTCTTCTCGTCAAACTTCTGTCAACCGCTTCACGTTGCTATTCAATTCTGATTTTACGGGAACATCGAGAGGAGACTCAGATAACTAACGTGGCTTAGCCCCTAGTGTAACTAATTGCACATTGCGTATATTCTTGTATCTATAACTTTAACATTAACCGTTTGTATAGGATCGCTTTTTTTTCACAAATAGGTTTGCCCAAATATTTTTTGCGTACCTTTCAATTATCTTATAAATTATGCGAAAAAATTGTTTGAAAAAAAAAAAATACAGTTAAGTGGAATTTGTATGAAAATCGGAATAGAACTTGGTTTGCACTCATGTTGCTTAAGAAGTGCGAAGAAAATTCTCACGAAGTTTGCAAGAGATGCGGGACATGTAGAATAATATCGCCGCTCAACGGTTCAATCGTGCCTGAGCATCTCTTATTACTCGCATGAGCGAACTCTCGAATGTTGCCACTTACCGGCACTACCTTGTACCTAAATATGTTTATGTCGATACATATATTCTCACCCTCTTGCTCGCTTAAACTGCGTGCCAGCATAAAAGTTGTTCAAACACTTGTCTAAAAATATTAATAATTTGTGAAAGGCACGCAATCTTATAAAAAGAACGATGAAAGAGGAGAGTGATTTATTTAAACCACTTGAATCTTTCTACTTTTTAATGTTTTTATTTAACACAGTTTTATAAATCTATTTCTTAAAAAATATATAAAAGATTTGAAAAAATGCGATTATTTTCTGTTAATATTTTTTATGTCGTACCGAAGCAAATTATTTTCACGTATAAAGAAGTTTGGAATTTTATTTGAATATTTAATTTTAATTTCTAGCATAGCTGAAGAAAGCTCCACGACTCATACTTTTTGAAAATTTCTTCTATAAATTACTTATGATCAACTTTCCCTTTTTTTATTTCTAATAAATTAACTTATATTATCCTTATATAACCTTGTTCTTTCTTTAAAACAATACATGAAGCTCTTTAATATATTGAGAAGTCGACTTTTATCCAAGTAAATTTTTCGTAGAATTTTTATACTTTTTCCGTACAAATTCCAAAAAATTCTGCAAATTAAAGCGTTGGAGAATGTAACTGTCAGTTTAGCTACGACTTTCACCAATAGTACCGAAGCGGAATGTTTACCTGACTTAATTCGACAGGCGACTGCTTTTCAACCTGAATCCAAACTACTTTTCGAAAGATTTGGCTACAGCCGGTTGAACGCTTGGCCGGCTACTGTTTAATTCAAGATTGGCCATCCGTACAATCGGTTCGTCCAACAAGTCCCATAATTATATCTTTCATTTTTGTATTTTAGGTCAAGGTTCTCTACAAAGATCACAGCACTACTAAATTAAGTTTGTTGCATATTTTACTTTTTTTGATGATTCTAATAAAACGTGTTATCGAAACTTTTACATTAATTACATTTCATAAAATTTATATCAAAATTGTAAAAAAATTTTAATTAAAATTTTTAAAATACACAATAATTTTCTATATAAATTTTAATTAATGTCACGAAAATGATATATATATCTTCCAACAATAATGTAAATAGTACAAATAGTGATTGTTAAATTTAAAATTACCAAACTTGATTAAAATCGCGAATTCCACATGGTTACGCAAATCAAGCTCTCCGAGGGCGACGAGGGATACGTGTGTCACTTAAGGAACAGAGAGGAGCGATATCGCAGCACCCAATTAACATCTCGATTTAATAAAACCCTCGAGCCGCCGTATGTTACCATTTCCCGCACAAAGTATCTATCAACTAAAGAAAGAAAGACTGAGAGAAAGAGAGAGAACCCGCTTACTCTCCCCTGCACCCGTGAAGCCTACTCTCGTAATCGAGGAGGCCAACGCTCTTCAGCAAGTAACACTGTAACATTTCCGGGCGAGTGAATAATAATCCTGGGATTTCTCTGAACAATAACGAGCCACTCCGGTGGCAACAATGACGATAACAGAGAGGCGGCATTATAACGTCACAGGTCTGTAGGCCTGGTGCTGTGGAATTCGTCTGGTTGAAATAAAAGCTGTGTTTCCACAACGCATATGAACAGCACGCCTATATTGATACGCGTACCAATACAGAGAACAATTTTTTATATATCTAGTGAAATTATATGGCTTCAAAACAACTTCTACGGTTAATTTATTTGTTTTTAATATAATAACCTTTATAGAAATTTATTAAACGGTAATATTAAATTGGCCAAGCATAATTTACATTAACAACATTGCTTTTAATACTCAGAATAAGTAATTAATCACCGATCAATTTAATACTGACAGGATTTCAGCGTGTACAGAAATCTTACAATTTATATTATAATTTTCTTTACAATTATATAGTAAAATTAAAATAAAGGAATTTATTAATTCAAAAGTAATAACAAGAATTTGTTCAGCAGTTTAGAGAATAGTTGCGATGAAATTTCGCAAAGATTACTGACGAGTGCAACTGATCGTGCCTGTACATATGCCAATTTGTGTGCGAGCGGTTTCCACCGCGGTGAAGTATCGGATCAACACCTTGCCATCCCGGCCACGATGAAAACACACGGCATACACAGTTCGCGAACGCGCGACTCATTCCGGAGAACAATGCCGGAAAGAATAACACCGATCTCCCATCGTTCGCCTCCGCCGATCTCGGTACGTGTATCGTATCGTATAAGTAACAGTAACAAAACGCGATTGGGGCACAATGGGGCGACGATGTAATTGCGCCCCACGGTGGCGACTGGTACTCGTACGTACAAAGAGCACTCGACTATATGTTACAATCTCGATTTCGTCGCCGATCCTCGAAAGCCGGAGACGGCATCAGAAAGAGAAGAAAGAGAACAAGAGCGAGAGAGACAAAGAGAGAGGGAGAGAGAGAAAGAGAAGCCCAGAGAGACTGCGTCAATGCCGCTCAAGTGATCTCTTACGAATTGCGCTTTGCTTTGTACACTATTGTTGGCTTTGTTTTGAGGTAACAAAATAGAAAACGCGCTCCATGTGCGACCGCCATTCTAGTCAATTACCAACCATGTAATCCCCCAGATAGATCCACTAAAGTTTGACGTTTTTCCAAATTCTCAATCAAATGATGCCTTTGCAATTTAAATTTAAAATCTTTTTTCTGTATAACATATTATTTTCAAACTTCTCTTAATTCTAATTTTGCCTTTTGCAACTAGTATTCATTCGAATTTTGACTCTGAAATTAGATGCAAAAGACAAAATAAAATCGTCCAACTTTCGTAGTTGATTAGAAGAAAGAGAATAATTCTAAGAAGCCTTTAGTATTTAAATTTCACTAACTTTTAGCTGGTATTGTGAAAACCTTTTCAAATCACTGCACTAAACTAGCATCGTCTCAATTTGTCCTCATACCGGTGGCAATCAAGAAAGACGAGAGAATAGACGATTCAAAATCGGGCACGCCCCGTACCGTTACGGATAGGCCCCCGATATAATTTATTCGGACAATAAGCATGCGTCTAACAGGCGCTCTACCCTCCGCCGTGCCGCGAGCATCAGTGTCAGGCACGGTGATGAGCCTCTCAATGACAGCGACCAACATAATCTGTTCCCATCAGCCAAGTAGACATAATGGACGCATCAGCAGCGGGAAGCGACAATGGGGGCCGGATAGCATTTTACAGGAGCGCGCAGTGGTTGCGCTCAGAATTGACGGGGGTGGTAAAGGGAGGGTGACTAGTGGTAATCGTCCTTCCTCCCTCCACTCGCGCGGGCTGTGGGGTGAGACTGTCATCATCGTCGTCGTCGTCGTCGTCGTCGTTGTCGTCGTCGTCGTCGCTTCCTAGCGGCATGCTTGAAACGCGGATGCACGCACGATAGCGCAACGCGACGCATTCGGCCCACCTTCGGGCACACGGCGCCGTGGCATCGCTTTATTAAATTCCTGACGCGAAACGTGCCCGGCACGTGCAAATATTCGCTCGTGGAGAGCGAGACAGCGCAATTTCGGGGTGCTTGCTCGCGCGACCGACGCGCTAAATTCAACCGAGTCGCGAGAAGCCGTGCCGGAGTCGCGGGAACGCTTCCAGCTGCCGGCTTCCCTCCGTTGCCCCGATGCGATCCTGCAGAACAAATGATTATAGACAAAATCCCCGTGCGTACGGTATTCTGAATCGCCTTTAATTACTTTTATGCTAAAGAGGGTACATGGATAGATAGAAGATTTGTGAAAAGAATTAGCAATACTTTTTAATAATAAATATTCTTTGTAAAAATGTAATGGACAGTATGAAATTGTCTAGTAATTAACACTTGTTTTAAGTATTAAAAGCACCATTGTTAGTATTTTTAATATTAAAAATAAGTAATAATTACTGATAATTTAATACTATCCAGTATTACACTTTTTATAAGAGATTCCTCTGTATATAACGTTTTCATGCGGACATGTAATATAAATTGTTTTAATACTAATTACATTACATAAAACAATTTCTATCTATATATATATATATATCATATATTTTACAAAATTAATATTAAATGATATCGAAGATATATACGCTGCGCCAAGCTGGCAACGACTTACATAACTGTAACTACATCATGGAAAATGGATACATATTATTTCTATATAAACAGGTCGGATCAGTTTTCAGTGATAATATGCTAATTACGCGAGAGTTTATTATAATTAACTTACACCTTAACAAAAAATATATATCTTATTAAATTAAAATAATAAAAAATCAATATTAACAATGTATATGAGGCGTACTAAAAAATGTTTTAATAATTGAAAAGTAGAAATAAAAAAATTAGCAAGCCATCTATAAAATATTTTAAATCTTTAAGGAATATTTTATTATAATCGATATCCAATTTTACTTGTTTATAAATCAAATCACATACTTGTCTTGCCGCAAGAGAAGAATAATAAAACTGTGATGGTTAACGTTGTAATTTAGTTAATTTAACGGACATCACGTACTTGTCAACACAGTATTCAGATTGACACCGCGGGGAGCTGACAAGTCAATTTTCTTTTGATATAGTGTTTAAGATGGCTAAGATAGATTGTATTGAGTTGTAGTTTCTACAAGCTTTTCAAATTCTTTGTCCGATTAATTGATTTCTATCGTCAAGTTTTGAAAAAGACAAGAAATGTAACGAACAGAACACCAATCCCCTCAGGAAAAGAAGCTGACAAACTTTTTACGAAAGATAGAATTTCCACGAGAAGTCATTTGCTTCAAATTTAATTTAAATGAAAAACTGAGTTTAAAGTAAAATATAAATGTAATAAATAAATTTTTGCTAATAGTTTTCAATCCGATCAAAATAATCATTTTATTCTTTGTTTTTTTTTGTAGAAAACAAGTAAGATCAAATAAAAATATGTTTATTCGTAAAAGATTTACAAATCAGATATATCTCTTACAGTTATATTTTATTTTAAACATCTTATAAGAAAAAAAGGACATAACACAAAAAATATATAAAAATAAATAGTTTAATTATTAACTAACATTTCTAGAAATGGTTTATAATCAAATCATCATGTATTTGAAAATAAACGCCTGATAACGAGCTTGCGTGCTTTAATATCGCAATTTCTACCTCACGTGAGGTAGAAACGTCACACGATACCGTGACAGCTTTTCAGAAATAGCCTTTCTCCTTGTGTTACGACATCGGCGTTCAAAGGACCGTGTACCCAGCGTCGGGCGCGCGTTTAAGAAGCTAAAAAAGCACGTGTATGCGACAGACAATTATGAGACCGGCTATGACGACTTAAGACCACATGAAGGATCACGCACGTCAGCCCACGATACTCGGGCGAGAGTGCGGGCCCCCTTTCACAATGGCTGACTTCGTAAGGCAAAAATCAGAAAGTTAGGCCCCCCGATCCCGTGCCGCATCTCTCGGCTGCGAGCAGAGGGAGAGCGAGGGACTAGCGAGCGGGCGAGCGAGTTTCCGAGGGATGCGCAGCTGTCATAGAGAGTGCAGCGATTGGCCGCTACCATTAGTCGGCCATGCTGAATCTTTCCGGTCTGGCTTCTCCTCACAATGGTGCTGAAGACTTGGAACAGGGTCAGTAACTCCGCTAAAGATCAGGGTTGCCCAATAACATCGCTCTCGTACCCGCGAGCGTTTCGTTATTCATTGTTCGGCTGACAATATCGTTTGTCAACCCGATAAAATTGGTAGGATCAACGTCGAATTAATTGTCCGGAGATTTGTCCCCTAATATATAAAGTAAAAAAATTATCAAAATTGGAACATTTTATTTCTTATAATTTTACTTTTAAATATTATAAGACCCAGTTCCACAACCGGAGTTTAACTAACCATGTTCAGGAAATGAATTTGTTATATACAAAACAAATTCTCCTATTGGTTAATGTTAATTGAATTAAACTGGGCCTTGAAGATTTTTTATATGACAAACATGAATATAAGTTTAATGCGTTCCCGTGCGTGTGGTATGAAAATCTTTCATACCCGCTGACACCCTTGACTGTTGCTAGTGACATACGGAATATTTCCCGTGTGGGACGAATGTGTCGATTATAACAAACAGAAACGCGGCGTGCCTCTGTTATTGAAATAAATCCCGTCATAATCATTGCTAACACTTCTAAAGGGAATCTGGAATAAGCTAGTAGTGGTGGGAGAAAATGGTCAAGAGGCGGAAAGAGAAGGATATAGGGTTGCTGGGGGCTCGTCCGCGATTGTCGGCCGCGTGTCGTCACCCTAAGGATTAAGCGCAATTATTGGAATCACTCCAGCAGACCACAACCCGTTTCACACGCTCCTTATGTCTTTTTGGGCTGTTATGAGAGCTTGATCTGTTGAAACATATTTTAATATTTCAAAAATTTTATACGCGGCCAGTTATCTTATAAATATAAATCAAAGGGTGAAAAGAAAATGGAGAATAACAAATGAAATATTACAGTACTCTAAAAAGAATATAAAGGTTAGATGTCCTGCAGTTATAGGTGTCTTGTTTATTAAAAATATCGACCTTTCCTTTCTCACATACTTGTGAAGAAATAATCATAAGGCTTGTAAGTGAATGTGCAGTTGAACGAGCTACATTAAAATAGTATAACGAGGTAACATTAATCGCGGTTTGTGCCGGAATTTACAAGGTATCGAATATACAAGGTGTTCTCTTTCAATATTAAATCTTTATCTGCATTTATTATTAATTTAATAATAAAAAAATTGTATCTTTTAAATTACTTTTATATTAATTAAATAAAATAAATAAATAAAATACGTAATAAGTTATTATTATTTGTAGTAACATACGTGATATTTATACCGATCTAAAAATAAGTTTTGAAACTTTAAACGTTTACAATTTAAATAGTAAAAATAACATACGGTATCAACTTTTCAATATAATTGTTAAAGATTAAGATATATGTTTTAAAATGCGAGACATTCAAGACACTTCATATCGCTGTAATGTCTCGAACTGAATATGTCTCGAAATACTCTCGAACTGAAGTGGTTGACATATCTCTCGTCGATGAAAGCCACGAAAGCCGATCTCCTCTCTCTTTTTCCTCACATTGCCTCGGTGAAGGAAACGTGACACCCGTTAGCACCGTTGCGAAATTCGCAGGCGAAAAACGTACGTTTCAGCGAGCCGAGATACGTACACCTATATCGCGTTAGCCTCGTAATTAGCTGCACAAAAGCCATGCAAAGCGCATGGTCTATATCTACGAATGAAATGCTAGCCGTCGCAATTTTTCTCGATCACGCTTCGCGGACCGGCTCCGTTAAGTACGGTTATTTTGCAATGTTTTTTTCTCGGTTGTATTCACCTCGGCGTGCACCCAATATTAAACATAACAGTTAGAATTCCTTTCAAAGAAACGAAAGTTCCGATTAATTGTTAGTTTTTCTCTTTGTTAGCATTTTACTACAATTATATTGACACTTTGAAATTCATACGCGCACGTGTGTGGTAAACTATAAACTGTGCAATAAAATTTGTAATTCATAAAGTTGCTAAATAGCATGTGACATTTTTATTTTATTTTAACTATAGACTAAAAAGAATAAAATGTTGCCAATAAAAAAAAGTTACGCGAGTTCAACGGGGATTAATGTAAGCGTGTGTGTTGTTCCTACAGTAAATGCAATGCAAAATTATACAAACAATACAAGGGATATAAATCCTTTACACTTTGCGGCAAATGTTTTGAGAACACATTTCTCAAATTGTCGAGCGCGACTCTGCAGCTTTCGTCGGTAAATCTGTGATGCTTGATGGATGCATTCCACGTACGCGCGTATATGTACACGTGGTGTCACAGCCTAACCGCTCGTCACCCCTTTTGGATGCGGCTTGGGTTTTGGCTTGCTATAACTCCGATAATTATGTTACCAATGCGTCGAAGGACAAAGAGCTCTTGAGCGACATGGATGGCTCGCTCGCTCGCTCGCTCGCTCGCGAGCCAAAAGAGACATGGTTGCTTGGTAGCCCAGCTGCCGGTAATCCTCCCTTTGTAATTTGCCTCTATGACCCCCTCCCCCCTCTTCTTCAGTGGCGTCGATTTTTTTTGTGGACCATTCCCCGTGCGTTTTCCAATAATTTTTAGTCAATCGGTGCCATTTTTGTTATAAAATTCCAATTCATCCTGCTTTTACTAATGTAAGTACAACTATATCAGTAAACGACTAATCACAATGTAAAATAGATTACAAAAATAAATTGGATAAAGTCTAGTACTATCTATATAAATAATTTGTTACATATAGAATGTGACGTTATATTTTAGAATGCTCAAAATAATTACAGCCGCGTTCTACGGTGGAACGAAAAGTAAATTATCTTGAATATTTTGAAACAAAAAAGATACCAAAAATATTCTCTTTTTACGAGAATAAATTTTCTTTGCGAGCAAATAATCACTGAAGATCGCATTCGCAAGGGGGTCCCCAAACGGTCTACGCCAATGACGAGCGGTTGATGTCACCGTGGCCGTGCCCTCCGGATAATAGAGTCCGCGACTTTAATGGACTCGCTAATCCTCTTCCCTGTTTGTCGGCGAGGGGCCACGCATTCACGGGATGCACGGAGGTAAGAATCGGCAGCGAGGGGGCAGGGAGGAGAGTGCAGGACGGGGGATGGTGTGACTGCGGTGCGTGCGCCTCACGTATCTGGGGTACACGAAGTGAAAACTGCATTCGTCCGTGCGGGCCCGTCACGGAGGGGGGAGGGGGGATGAAACGCGCGCAAGGGGGTGATCTCTCCGGCCTGATCCCGGAGTGGTGACGCGCAGATACGCCCCTCGGTGCGGAACCATCGGTGCGATGATACCCTCGGATATCTCGACCGAGTTATGAATCGTACGAGCGTTTTCTCCGCTAACTGCATTTCTCTATCGACGGAAATACGTTTTCGGCTAATATTCATTCATTGGAACAAATTTGGTTTGAAGAGACGCAAGATGGCTGTCTCGACGGTCGTAAGTGGCCGGTAGATCCGCAAGGGACGATAAAGGGGTGCATAATTAAACGACAAACATATGTCTCAAAGTTGACATAAACGGCGACGGTGTAAGATTACAATCGTCCGAAAGCGACGATTCGAGATAATAAAACGATTTGCATGGTTTCTAGGTCGAGAGGAATTCGAATGAAATTTATTTATACAAATTTTCTTCCTACAATCCTCATAATGATACACATTATCATAATTTATGTCGCTATGAAACTCTCGATGCGATTGTGAAACGAACGAAATGATGCGTGAAGTGAAAGTGAAATTAAATGTTAAATTGAATGTAAAATGTAGCGAGAATTTTTATAGGGCTATAACTTTTAGCAAAAATTAATATTTTTTTTTTTATTGTTAAAATAAAAACTGAAACAGAGACTAAATTTGTAACAAAAAATCAACATACAGACTGTAATAAAATATTCACTTAGGGAAAGAATGAAAAGTATCTTTACGTAGAGATTACGTATAGAGTGCATCCATTGTAAAATCTGATGAATGAATGAAATGACACGTTAGGGATGATCGATGACGCTGGAAAAGGAAGGATCGATGCTGCGGTGAAAAGGGAACCGCCCGATGTCTTACGGATATCGTCGCCCGTCCCGACGTCCTAATTAGGCAGATTATCCTTGACGTTGTCCTTGCGGGATCGCATTAGGCAGGTTCTGCTGGATCTGCACGAGCTGTTGGAGCTCCGGCGGCAGATTTCTGGAATACTGATAATTGGGCTGGACGGCCTGCTGCTGCTGCGGAAGCGACAGTGGTCGCGGCTGCGGCTGCTGCTGCGGCGCATAATTGGAGCGGTATTGCGGGTTGTATTGTTGCTGAGCGGCGGGTGGCGGACTGTACTGGGCTGGTCTCACAGGAATCTGCTTGTAGGTCGGCTGCTGAGGCGCCTGGCCTACTTGTATGTTCGGTCGATATTGGGAAATCTGGTTCTGCTGCAGCACTTGGGGCTCGATGGGCGACGCGGGCGCCAGATTCGGCACCGGTTGCGGCGGAAGATGGACGATCGGATCGCGATACTGCTGCGCGGCCAGTATCTGCTTGATCGCCGCCGGTGCCTGATTGTAGGCTCGATAATTGGGCGCTAACTGCTGCGCTTGTCTACGCTCCCGGACTAGAAACAAATGCAAGTTTTCAATTATCGGCGTAAACTTTAAATTCATTGTTATTCCATGTAGGGAATGAAGGAGACGCAAGATATCCGTTGAACTTGTTACTCACCGTGGAATCCCGTTGCCAGCACGGGCGTCACAACGAAAATCAGGAACTGGAAAGAAAGCGACAATATGTCAAACGACACTAACGCGTTTTTTGCACGCGAAAAAGAAAGCAAGACATTTTGAGAAAATACAGATTTGAAAATGTTTCTAAAATTTTGGACATTCTAATAACCAGCTTGAAAGTCTAAAATTATTTGCAGACCTATATCTATAGTTATAAATATTTAAATGCTTCAACAAAAGTTCTATCCGTGTAAATATTTTTCTGTTGTAATGGAAGTCGGAAGAACGTACCCGATTTTTTCTACATTTCAACGTAAAATGGAAATTCTTAAAAAGTTTTATTTGCAAGACACGAATAGGATTTCTTAGCTGAAATTAATTATTCATACATTGGCACCGTAATTTGCATCGCGAGAAATGTATCAATCGTATTCAGATATGTAAATTTAAATAGATCACCGCATACTTGCTTAATGAAGCTTGATTCATGTCGGAAGAAATGCAATGTGACATTTTCCAAGCGTGACGATTGCGTGCAAAGTATCTCGATATATTATATAATGAACCTTGAATTATAAAATAAAAACAATGTCGATTTTGTAATAATATTATTTATGAAGTTACGTTAACGGTCTTTGTAATTCAAATTGACGATAAGATAACACCTCGAAGTTTCTTTAGATAAAATGGAATTCTTATAACATATTGGGGTTCTTGACAAAAAACTTCAGAAGATTCATAAATTTCAAAAGACAGTTATGTACTCCGAAATAAACGTAATACCTTTGCGCAAAAAAAAAATAAAATAAAGAAAGACCATTGAATGCGAACGTTTAATACGGTCGACTATTTTTGTTCTCGGAAATGGCGATACTTGACACGTTTTTTTTATCACTTGACGATCGACGAACGATAAAGTTTTGCTTCTCTCCTTTTTATTTTTCTTTTCCTCTTTACGATTACGCGGGAATAAAACTGCAACGATTTTACGATCGACGCGAGATTGGAAAGCAAAAGCGAGCACTTTGCTCGGCCGCTCCGCGGAGCAGGCACTCTGATCGGCACTTTCTCCCCGTGGAATCGCACGCGCGCGCGCGCGCGAGATTTTTCGGAGTTTTCGCGTTCGCGTATATAGACTTACGAGAAATCTCATGGCTGCTGAACGACGATATCCTATAGGGCAGCGGGACAAAACTGGCGGCCGCGTCGCGACGCACTTCTATATGGGGCCCGGTCGTCGCGGGCCGAACCGCGTACCGTCGGCCACCACCAGCTTTCATGGTTGGACGGGTTTCAACCGATTTTTTTCGCGTGCAAATCTCCCCGCCTGCCGTCATGTAATCCAACGCAGCGAGCGAACGCGTGCCCCGTGCCTAGGTAGCTGACCACCACCGCCAGTTACGCCAGGAAGTGACCGACGGCAGCGGTACCAGAAAAGTCAAAACGATACATGTGATACCTCCTTCGTATACGATGAAATACAGAGGACTAATTTTGCTTCACAGAGTTTTTACTTAATAAAATTATTAACAAATCATTTATTTGGAATTAATATAAATTAGCAAATAGTTATAAAAGAAATGAAATATTATTAATTAGAAAAAGGTTTTTTATTATTGTTATTAATAAATTAATTTTGTGTTTTCGAAAAAGTAATATCTACATTGTCCAACAAATTTCATTATGCATATACCAATTACATTGTGTACTGTGTATAAATTACATAATATTTATTAAATTGTTTTCAATTTTTATTTATTATATTTAATATAAATTATTCAAAAATTTATTTAATATGAATTATTCAAAATTAAAATGTTGCTTTTAATATTTAATAATTTACCAAATCATATTTTCTATTATATTAATATTACGTTGTGTATGTAGAAAAATAAACACGTGCTTTTTTTAAGCACTGCATTTTTAATGACTGACAGTGTAAATTTTGTAAATCTCACGTTATTCGCCGTTGATTGACAACAACAGAAAAGAAAACGCAGTAGTTTAATAGTTCCTTTTCTAGAAAATAAACAAATACGTGTAATATGTAGCACGTGACATGAAACGTGAAGCAAATTACCTTTTCATAATTAACAAGATAGCAGCGATAGTAAGTTCTTTTCTCTCCCGCGTGAAATTTAATATCCCTCTCATACAAGATTTATGTAATTCCACATTACATCGTAGATTACACTGATACCGTTACGTGAAAGTGGTTCGACCGTGTCTCTTTTCCTGTGTTTTCCTCGCAACCGTGCTGAACCTCGAATTTTACAACCGGAATTTTGCTTGGCTATCGAGTCATTGACTATAGCGAACTACATTGTGCATTATGTCATCGATTATTTTCGAACTACGTGAAAGTTGTTCGTTTCTCGGTATATAGTTATAGCTCTCTGCATATCAATCTCACTCATAACTTTCTTTCTTTATTTATCCTTACAAGCAAAACACTACTAATTATATTTATTAACTGCTATTAACTCTCAAAAAATTTTCTGAATATTTGTCCAGAGTTCGATATCTATAGCTTTCTTCAGCCATATTCAATTTGTTATTTTTTTTTTATTTCTACATTAACAACTAGTTATAATAATATCTTTTAACAATCGCTGTATTTTAGTTTTCAAAGAGATTGTAAATTATAATATTTTTCTGGCTACTACATTATAAACACAAAGCATTATTTTAGAAGACTATCAATCTCACTGTTATATATACTAACATAAAAGACTTGTAGTCGGGAGTACATGTCGGTTACTCGCGAACTCGACGTTCAAGATGGAAATGGTAACATTCCACGTGCTCGACGAATGAACGAAGGTGTACAGTGATAGATATCTGTATTCCGTAGAAAGGTACACGTATACACTACATCCAGTCACGTAATGGCCGGCACTGATATAGGAAATGAATACACACGCGTCGCTTCCGTATTCGCTGCAAGTCATAAATCGAATGCATCGTTTTGCACAGCTACGACCTAGCAAGAAAAATTCGATTAATATTTTTTAAATACTAATCATATATAAATCTTTTAAACATTATTTAATGTCTTATAAATATTTTAAAAATAATATTTAATAATATTACTTTACAAATATTTTAAACATATTTTTAAAATATTTATTAAAATGTTTTTTAAATGTTATATTAAACGTTATGCCATAACATCTAATAAACATGTTTAAGATATTATTTAATAATATCGCTATTCAAATATTTTTAAAGTATTTTGAAAACCTAAAATTTTATCGAATAATTTCTTTTTAAAAGACATAAATTGATAGGTTGTCATCGAACACAATTTGCCACAGTTAAATGGAATACGATATAAAGTGTACAATACCTAATTTGACAATGAGATCGTAGCCGTGGGCCCGCAATATTTACGGTATCAGCTAAGACATTACTCTCTCCTCACTCTGTCCTACTTATGTGCACTCCGAAAGGCATCTCTCGTCGAATAAAATATAGACACTTTGTATACTGTGCATATTTGAAATCTATCTATGTGAAATATATACAAATTTAAAAATATATTTAAAAATAAATTTTTTTTTATCTAATTATTCATAAACATTAAGATTCAGATAAAAGACTTGAACGTATTTTTGATCTACTCGAATATAGTTTTCAGTTGAAAGATTTAATTCAATTACTTTGAATAGTTTAGACTTAGACAATTCGAATTTAAGCAATAATCGATTTATAATTATTATACTTAAAGTTTAGATAGTTCGGAGTTAAATAAAAAAGATTGGAAATATGTTGTCACCTTCTGCGATATTCTGTTTTATAGTCCGTTTTAGGGTCAATACATTAAAATAATTAATTGATCCGAAATTTGAACTAGGTTTGTGTAATTTTAATTTTTCGACCCGAAAATAGCGTAATTTATGAACTTGGTAACAGGGACCAGTTTTGCTGATACATAATTGCTGATGTGTAATTGAAATAATTAATCTTAAAATTAAAAAGGATTAATTAATATATTTATTATACATAGCATCAGTGCCACCCATGTACTAATGAACAAGTATCATCTTCTTTAAGATGAATCTAAGTAAATTATTGCTCTATCAAAATTTGCTGCCTCTCGTATGTTGCCACTCATGTGCGACGTACATTCTGCACACGCGGTCAAATAAAAATTTATTTTAGTAAAATAATTTTATATTCTTTATATTTACAAATAAATGTTTAAGTACTTTCTCTGTATTCATAATTAATTTTAAAATGTATTATATATCTTATAACACTGTTACAAATATATATATTCTTTCAAATTCGGTCTGCACGTATTGATATCCAAATTAGATTGAAAGGAAATAAACATACTTTATAAAAATATAATCGTAAATATTTTATTTAAAAACATCTATAAATGTAAGTATAAAAAATAGTAACATAGATAAATTTATTACGTATATTTTTACTTTAAATGTGTATTAATATTCGTTTGAATATATCTTATTTTATCTCATTGTAATATTTCAAAACTTTCAGTTATATATGGTCTATAAGAATATATTTTCTAGAATGCAGATTTCATAGAGTATTAAACCGTAATAGAAAAAGAATTAAACCGTAATAGAAAATTTATTCTCAAAATATGTTTTTATGTATTAGATAAAATCAAAGAAAATTAACTTTAATATTAAAATCCAAGTTTAAAAACTTACCAAAAAAGAATAACTATATCTATTTTATATCATAATCGAAATTAATATTAAATTTGATTTATTTAAAAACCGTTAATTATTGCATTCTGTGTGTGTGTGTGTGTGTGTGTGTGTGTGTGTGTGTGTGTGTGTATTCAATAGATTTTCATTATTCAACAAATAGCGCATTAAATAGAATATTTCTTCTCTTTTGCTTTAAAAGGACGAAACAAATTTTAAAAAGTTTTTAAACTTTTTTTTTGTTGTAAACTTTTTTATAAATTTAATAAATAAATTCTTAAAATAAAGGCAATGTTTACGCTACCTTTGTCTCAAAATAAATTTATTCTTTTTATAATCAAATATATTACAAAAATCTCGAGCGTATTTATCACATTATAAAATAGAATCTTCTCCTGTCAGAAAGACTCGTTCTACCAATCAAACAAAAAGACATTACAATGAATATGCCTTCTTAAAGTGATCAGTACTGATTCTCGGTGACGGGTCTCACGCCAGGTTGCTGCTGATTATAGCCGAGTTGCTGATACTGCTGATTCTGGTTGTACAAAGGCTGTAAGTTAGCCTGCGTATATGCGTTAGGTTGACCCTGGTAGGCGCCACTCTGACCTTGATACTGCGCTTGTTGTATCGGTTGCTGTGGCAAAAGCTGCTGCTGCTGCTGCTGCTGCTGTTGCAGTTGTTGCTGCGGCGCATCTACGGGTTGCGGCACGTATGGCTTGTCAGGACGATACACGATCTGATTGGCGATGATGTTGTATGGCGTTTGTGCTTGGAATTTCAACAGTTCGAGCAAATGATTCGGCAAATTGGTTGAATAGTGAGGCTGTGGCTCCGCCGGCGGCTGGGATATCCTGCGATACTGCGGCTGCTGATGTTGCTGCTGAGCCTGACGTTTGCTTCTGGGATGGCCGCGTGACTTTTGACGCGGTGTAGATGCGAGCACGGGCTCCGGTAAGGGTGCAGCTGCCGCCTCCTGTGCCAACTTCTGGAGATGTTCCCGGACCGCTTTCGATTGAGCTTGTATCGCAGCCTCTTCGTCGAATCTGCGATTCAATTAAAATCATTGAAATTACATATCTCGGTTATAGAACGACATTAGATGATATCTTGCATCAATAAAATACTGTGAAATAAAGATGTAATCTCATATATATTCAACGTCCTTATTGCTGCGTACCTGTACGGTTCCGGAATTATGTTGATGTACGGAATTTGCTGCTGGAACTGGAGCAATTGCTGAATCTGCGGCGGCGCGTTGGCGTAAGGCTTGTAACTTGGCGCTCTTTCCGCAACTTGCGGTTGCGGTTGCGGTTGCGGCTGCGGTCGTGCTTGGTGCGCTCGCTGTCGGGGCGCGGCCGCTCGCGAAACCGGAGCCGCGGCTTGCGTCTGTGCGTACTGTGGCTGTGGCTGAGCTTGCGGACGTGCTTGACGGTCGTACGACCTCCAGTTTACCCTGTAACCTTTCGATGCACATTCACGTCAAATCGATTCGGGTATGTTCGGATACAGCATGATCAAGTTCGTGAAACAAAGCTTGGCGAACAGTACCGCTGGGATCGTTGTACTGAAGCGCCTTCCCGTTAATTTGGCTATTATCGTAAGCCTGATTGGCATCATATGCTCCCTGGATTGCTACGGGTTGACCGTATCGATCGATCGGACCTTGTACATTGTAAGTGGCCGATCCACCATCCGTGGGTCCTTGAATCTGGAAATTCGAGTGCCCGTCCGTAGCACCCTGGATCCTGAAGTTGGTATTACCGTCAGTCGCGCCTTGAATGGTGAAGTCTCCCGGTCCCCCTCCCTCTAAAAATTGAGCACTCAAGGATGTAAAACGGATATTGTAAAAGGATCACGTGAAACAAACACATAAAGAACTATGAAGTTATATTTATTTTAACCTAAAGTCTATGTAGATGCTTTATTTCTCTCTCAATGTTACAAATACAACTGTAATAGTTAAGAAGTCACAAAAAATAAATATAAAAAAATTGTGTGTTTACTTTAAAATAATTATCGATTTTTTTTAATGTACAAAATGCTGGCAAAAAATGAAATATTCTAAAGGACAAATAATCGTACTTTCTGGTCGCATTGTCTGCGCTTAGCTGCACTTACCACTCGCATCTGTATATTCGATTCCTTTCTCTTCGCTGAACTTAAGACCCTGAGCCCGGCGGTGTCCGTCGCTAGGCCCCTGTATTGTGAATTCAGCCAGGCACATGGGAAGTGCCGTCAGCAATAAAACCTATAACAAAAAATTCATAACAGATTTTCATGATAAAATACGATTATAGTTCATACGTGGAAAATAAATTAGGTATCGCTAATAACGGAGAAAGTTGATTACGCAAAGGACGATTAAAATTATTCATTTATCACATGAACTAACAATCGTTATAATTATTTTTTCAACAATTCAACTTATTGTTAATAGAAGATAGAATTATATTTTTTTCATTATTATACAGATCTCTTCAATCATCATAATGAAACAAAATGTAACGCTATTACATTCAAACGTTTATCTCACTCTCAACGTTAAGTGCTTTTGATTTCGCAACCAGACGATTAAAGATCATTATCTAATGCGCGTGGCACTAAACCTGAATCTGTCTTACGGCACATACTATGTGGCACATATGGCAACGTATCGAGCAACCTGCACCGGGAAGCTGGAAGGGAAAGTCCGAGCGCATGAATCTTTAATCACGGTAATCGGGGAAAAAGGTGAAGCACGGTTGCCGGTGTAACATTCGCGATCGCGAGACGCACTCGAGCCCGTTAGGAACGCGGCCGCGAGACAAAAACGCAGGTGGAACACAAAAAAAAGTGCGGGAGAAAAGTGCGAGTCGCGAACGAGCGAGCTAGGCTACACGCTCAGCGTAGAAAGCGAGATAGACATTAATCGCCCCCCCCCTCCCCGGACACGCCCGACTCGATTATTCAAAGAAAAAGACTTCGACTTGTTTCGAAAATGCCTGCGACCGGCTGTGAAACGGGACGAAATGTCGCTCCAGAATTGCAAATGAAACTCGCGGCACTATAAGTGCCGCGCAAGTCTTATTTCCGCGCGGAATGCGGAAACCGGGCGACATTTCGCGACACGCATGCTGATTATCGGGGTCCACATGTACATGTTCCCCGCGTTTAAGCGCCGGAGTCGCGAAGAAGGAAAAAATAAAATATTTTGCTTAAAATATCATAAGACAATATTCAATTTCAGTTTATATTTGCGTTTTTATATTATCACTTTCTCCCGAGTGCCCTTTCGTCTGGCTTAGCTGTGAGAGAAGAGAACATGAAAAAAAGACAATGAAGTGTTCGACAGAACAAACTACCGCGCTGAAACCCGATCCGCGAGCTTGCGACGAGATTGCGAAAGTTTGATAATTGGGTCGTGAAATGCACTCCCGGTGACAGCGGCAATTAAGCGTACGTATATTCCATTAATCGTCACCCACGACATCCAGCGACGCAATTAAGTGTACGATATTCGCCGTTCTTTCATTGTGAGGAAGACAAACGACTTCCCGTTTCCAAGGCTTGTGAGAAGAACGTATTCAGTTTTCGCGAAATAAATTCGACATTCAATTAACATCTGGAGAAGATATTCTGGCAACACGTGGCAATTGAGTGCACGCGACACACAGAGTTTCAGAGTCAAATCGTTCCGCACTTTTTTCCAGTTTTCTTAATGACAATAATAATCATTGTGAGACACGCGCTCATGTACATCTACGGAATTCACACAACAATTAGGCATCCGATTGGCGGATAATACGCGAGAGAATTTGCTCAACAACGAAAAAGCACGAACAAAAACTGCGTTAATCGAATCGATGGATAATTTATAATATCCGCTAATAACATCCGGTTTGCGTATCCGGCGCGATTAGGCGCACGCGACTTCGTCGTTTCGCCTCCATTGCCGAGGGGACACGCAGCGAATTCCTGAGAATGAGAAAGTCGTATAACGCGTGCGTTCTGCATTGTCCTCCCTATTTTTTAACTTGTCGCGTTCGAAGACTTTCGGGAGCTCGAGAGGAGAAAAAAAAGGACGAATGACACACACAAGACGGCTGCGTACTCACGTGCAATTTCATGGCGTGAAAGCTGGTCGATTCGTTCGAGGGTGGAGTGTTTCTGAGACGGGCGCGCGATCACCAGAACAACTTTATAGCCGGTAAAAGGAGCCTTTCGACGACGGGGATGTGACTTGGCGAGAGCCACCTCCATCTTGCACCTAGACCGGCCACCGGCCAATATAATGCTCCGCCAATTGGTATTTCTGCAAACGCGAGCGTGTGCCGAAGGAGACCACTTCCGGAACTAAGTAACACTCTTGCGTCAATTCCGTTGTAGATGGAATGTCAATTCCGTTTGCAGATTGTAAAGAAATTAAACTTTGACTTGTAAATATATTAGTCTTGCAAGATTCCTA